>NW_027189652.1:0-120548 GCF_040958095.1 Procambarus clarkii
ACACATGGAAGGTTATTACGAGGTAAGCCAGTGCTACAAGTGCTACCAGTACTCTCATGTGACCAGGAAGTGCCCTCAAAGTGTGAGTAAGTGTAGAGTTAGTGGCCAGGACCACCACTATAAACAGTGTCGCGTCACGCGTTGTGTAGGTGATGACCATATTGCCATATCTCATCTGTGTCCTGTGCGCAATGATGACATTAAGAAGCTTGTGAGAGCTGGAGGAGCTTTTTTTTTTTTATTATTTTGTTATTATTATTATTTTCTACCACAGACGTGGCCAGACATTTACAATGCTAACCAGCATATATACATTTTCTTCTGTCCTCCATGGACAGGGTTAGAGATGTGTTAAACATATAGTTCAGGGGATTGTTGAACACTCAACCACAGAATGTGATTCAGGGCTTTTAAAATGCTAAGCTAACCTACATACGTAAATACATAGATACCCAGATTTACGTATGTCCTACATAATGTGTTAGATGTGTCTTTTACATAGTGTCATTAATGTACATTCACAAAGTGAAATGTAATTCTGATCAGCTTCCATATATGCTTTATACCCATACATATACATACACATACACACACACATATACATACATATATGCACACACACACATGCATTCACATACATCTGTCTCATTTACCCTGACAGGGTGAGGTAGCTGATAAAGAAACTAGTGTGCAATTAAGCACTTAATCACTGAAGGTGACGAAGGTGCTTTTACAAGCTCAGGTTATATAGTTACATCATATATATACATTGTATGATTGATATATTACATGGTCAATCTTGGGTACAAGTCCAATATATCATCAAGTGTTCCAGTACTCATATAGTAACTACAGAGTTCAGCATACCTTAGCCCAGGAGGGCGAAAAGGGGAAAGTTTGGAGGGGCTTCTGAGGCTCGTCGAGCTCCCTCACCGTTCAACTTGCCTGTAACGCTATGTGTATTAGTGGCTTTAGGTATTGTATGTATTTGCTCTATCTATAAATACAACATTAGCTTTGTAAATCAACTATGTATGTACTTTTCCAGAATAAAAATTTATTTATTTATTTATTATTTACTTGCAAGCCGCCATTTTCTCGGAGCTCCCGGGAGGAGGAGCCGCCCACCAGCGTCCCAGCCAATGGGGACCCAGCATGCAGTCCGACAGCCAGCCAGTCAACCAATCACCGACCCAGCCTTCATCACCACCAGACTCCAGCCAATCGTCGACCAAGGTTTCGCCACGGCAGTTGCCAGATACTGCCACCGACCTTAACACTACATATGATATTACATGTTTAGTGAGTAAAATTACTGGCTCCAATTACTGTGAATTTGTGAGGACTGTCAACGTCCTGTACGAGGCTGACGGTCTCCAGACCATTACCGTGCCTGATGAAGTGTTCCCCACCTCGGCCTCAGCTTCCACCTCAGTTCCTGACACTGACATTACTGTAAACACTGCCACACTTGTAGACCCGCTGTCAGTCACTGTTCCTCCCACTACACCAGCTGCTGCTGACCCTACCACCACCTGCTGCTGCTGACCCTACACCACCTGCTGCTGACCCTACACCACCAGCTGCTGACCCCCCACCAGCTGCTGCTGACCCTACACCAGCTGCTGCTGACCCTACAACAGCTGCTGCTGACCCTACACCACCTGCTGCTGACCCTACACCACCAGCTGCTGACCCCCCCACCAGCTGCTGCTGACCCTACACCAGCTGCTGCTGACCCTACAAACAGCTGCTGCTGACCCTACACCACCTGCTGCTGACCCTACACCACCAGCTGCTGACCCCCCACCAGCTGCTGCTGACCCTACACCAGCTGCTGCTGACCCTACAACAGCTGCTGCTGACCCTACACCACCTGCTGCTGACCCTACACCACCAGCTGCTGACCCCCCACCAGCTGCTGCTGACCCTACACCACCTGCTGCTGACCCTACACCACCAGCTGCTGACCCCCCACCAGCTGCTGCTGACCCTACACCAGCTGCTGCTGACCCTACAACAGCTGCTGCTGACCCTACACCAGCTGCTGCTGACCCTACACCACCTGCTGCTGACCCTACACCACCTGCTGCTGACCCCACACCACCTGCTGCTGACCCTACACCAGCTGCTGCTGACCCCACACCACCTGCTGCTGACCCTACACCAGCTGCTGCTGACCCTACACCACCTGCTGCTGACCCTACACCAGCTGCTGCTGACCCTACACCACCTGCTGCTGACCCTACACCAGCTGCTGCTGACCCCACACCACCTGCTGCTGACCCTACACCACCTGCTGCTGACCCTACACCAGCTGCTGCTGCTACTGACCCCACACCAGCTGCTGCTGACCCTACACCAGCTGCTGCTGACCCCACACCAGCTGCTGCTGACCCTACACCACCTGCTGCTGACCCTACACCAGCTGCTGCTGACCCCACACCACCTGCTGCTGACCCCACACCAGCTGCTGTTGACCCTACACCTGCTGCTGCTGACCCTACACCAGCTGCTGCTGACCCTACACCACCTGCTGCTGACCCTACACCTGCTGCTGCTGACCCCACACCAGCTGCTGCTGACCCTACACCACCTGCTGCTGACCCTACACCAGCTGCTGCTGACCCCACACCACCTGCTGCTGACCCCACACCAGCTGCTGTTGACCCTACACCTGCTGCTGCTGACCCCACACCAGCTGCTGCTGACCCCACACCAGCTGCTGCTGCTGACCCCACACCCAACTGCTGCTGCTGACCCCACACCAGCTGCTGCTGACCCCACACCAGCTACTGCTGCTGACCCCACACCAGCTGCTGCTGCTGACCCCACACCAGCTGCTGCTGCTGCTGCTGCTGCTGACCCCACACCAGCTGCTGCTGACCCTACACCTGCTGCTGCTGACCCCACACCAGCTGCTGTTGACCCTACACCAGCTGCTGCTGACCCTACACCACCTGCTGCTGACCCTACACCAGCTGCTGCTGACCCTACACCACCAGCTGCTGCTGACCCTACACCAGCTGCTGCTGACCCTACACCAGCTGCTGCTGACCCTACACCACCTGCTGCTGACCCTACACCAGCTGCTGCTGACCCTACACCACCTGCTGCTGGTGACCCAACACCACCTGCTGCTGACCCTACACCAGCTGCTGCTGACCCTACACCAGCTGCTGCTGACCCCACACCAGCTGCTGCTGACCCTACACCACCAGCTGCTGCTGACCCTACACCAGCTGCTGTTGACCCTACACCAGCTGCTGTTGACCCTACACCCACCTGCTGCTGACCCTACACCAGCCTGCTGCTGACCCTACACCACCTGCTGCTGACCCTACACCACCTGCTGCTGACCCTACACCAGCTGCTGCTGACCCTACACCAACCTGCTGCTGGTGACCCAACACCACCTGCTGCTGACCCTACACCAGCTGCTGCTGACCCTACAACAGCTGCTGCTGACCCTACAACCAGCTGCTGCTGACCCTACACCACCTGCTGCTGACCCTACACCACCTGCTGCTGACGCTACACCAGCTGCTGCTGACCCTACACCACCTGCCTGCTGGTGACCCAACACCACCTGCTGCTGACCCTACACCAGCTGCTGCTGACCCTACACCAGCTGCTGCTGACCCTACACCACCTGCTGCTGACCCTACACCACCTGCTGCTGACCCCACACCACCTGCTGCTGCTGACCCTACACCAGCTGCTGCTGACCCTACACCAGCTGCTGCTGACCCTACACCACCTGCTGCTGACCCTACACCAGCTGCTGCTGACCCCACACCACCTGCTGCTGACCCTACACCACCTGCTGCTGACCCGTTTATAATACGGAGGCCGCCGTAGGTCCAGGCAGGGAGTTAACAACAACAAGGGAAGTTAAGCATCCACGCCATAGGGTCAGAGGGTACACACAGGAGGTGCCAGGTGTGAGAGAGAGAGAGAGAGAGAGAGAGAGAAGAGAGAGAGAGAGAGAGAGAGAGACGAGAGACGATAGAGAGAGAGAGAGAGGAGAGAGAGAGACAGGAGGTTGCCAGGTACGTGAGCGAGACAAGATAGAGAGAGAGAGAGAGCAGAGGAGGTGGCCAGGTGTAGAGAGAGAGAGAGAGAGGAGGTGCCAGGTGTGAGCGAGGAAAGAGACGAGAGATAGAGAGATAGAGAGAGAGAGAGAGGAGGTGCCGTTTGTGTGAGAGAGAGAGAGGAGGTTGCCACGGGATGTGTAGCGAGAAGGAGACGAGGATGAGGAGAGAGAGAGATGTGGAGAGAGAGACGAGGAGAGAGAGAGAGGAGAGAGAGAGAGAGAGAGAGAGACGAGAGAGAGAGAGGAGGTGCCAGGTGTGAGAGCGAGAGGAAGAGAGAGAAGGAGAAGAGAGAGAGCAGAGAGTAGAGAGAGAGGGAAGAGACGAGACTGAGAGAGAAGAGAGCGAGAGAGAGGAGTGCCAGGGCGTGAGAGAGAGCGAGAGAGAGACAGAGGAAGAGAGAGAGAGAAGAGAGAGGAGAGAGAGAGAGACGAAGAGAGAGAGATGAGAGACGAGAGAGAGAGAAGAGAGAGAGAGAGAGGAGAGAGAGAGAGAGAGAGAGAGAGAGAGAGAGAAGAGAGAGAGAGAGAGAGAGAGAGAGAGAGAGAGGAGAGAGAGAAGAGAGAGAGAGAGAGGTGCCAGGTGAGAGAGAGAGAGGAGGTGCCAGGTGAGAGAGAGAGAGAGAAGAGAGAGAGAGTAGAAGGATGATGAGAGAGAGAGAAGAGAGAAGAGAGAGAGAGAGAGAGAGAGAGAGAGAGAGAGAGAGAGAGAGAGAGAGAGAGAGAGAGAGAGAGAGAGAGAGAGAGAGAGAGAGAGAGATGAGAGAGAGAGGAGAGAGAGAGAGAGAGAGAGAGGAGGTGCCAGGTGTGAGAGAGAGAGAGAGAGAGAGATGAGAGAGAGAGAGAGAGAGAGAGAGAGAGAGAGAGAGAGAGAGAGAGAGAGAGAGAGAGAGAGAGAGAGAGAGAGAGAGAGAGAGAGAGAGAGAGAGAGAGAGAGAGAGAGAGACGAGAGAGAGAGAGAGAGAGAGAGAGAGGAGAGAGAGGAGGTGCAGGCGTGAGAGAGAGAGAGAGATGAGAGAGAGAGAGAGAGAGAGAGAGAGAGAGAGAGAGAGAGAGAGAGAGAGAGAGAGAGAGGAGGTCCAGATGTAGAGAGAGAGAGAGAGGAGGTGCCAGGTGTGAGAGAGAGGAGGTGCCAGGTGTGAGAGAGAGAGGAGGTGCCAGGTGTGAGAGAGAGGTGGTGCCAGGTGTGAGAGAGAGAGGAGGTGCCAGGTGAGAGAGAGAGAGAGGAGGTGCCAGGTGTGAGAGAGAGAGAGGAGGTGCCAGGTGTGAGAAAAAGAGAGAGGTAGTGCCAGGTGTGAGAGAGAGAGGTGGTGCCAGGTGTGAGAGAGAGGTGGTGCCAGGTGTGAGAGAGAGGTGGTGCCAGGTGTGAGAGAGAGAGGTGGTGCCAGGTGTGAGAGAGAGAGAGGAGGTGCCAGGTGAGAGAGAGAGGTGGTGCCAGGTGTGTGTGAGAGAGAGAGGTGGTGCCAGGTGTGAGAGAGAGAGAGAGAGGTGGTGCCAGGTGTGAGAGAGAGGAGGTGCCAGGTGAGAGAGAGAGGTGGTGCCAGGTGTGTGAGAGAGAGAGAGGTGGTGCCAGGTGTGTGAGAGAGAGAGAGGTGGTGCCAGGTGTGAGAGAGAGGTGGTGCCAGGTGTGAGAGAGAGGTGGTGCCAGGTGTGAGAGAGAGAGAGGAGGTGCCAGGTGAGAGAGAGAGGTGGTGCCAGGTATGAGAGAGAGAGAGGAGGTGCCAGGTGAGAGAGTGAGGTGGGGCCAGGTGTGAGAGAGAGAGAGGAGGTGCCAGGTGAGAGAGAGAGAGAGGAGGTGCCAGGTGTGAGAGAGAGAGAGAGAGAGAAGGTACCAGGTGTGAGAGAGAGAGAGAAGGTGCCAGGTGTGAGTGAGAGAGAGGTGGTGCCAGGTGTGAGAGAGAGAGAGGAGGTGCCAGGTGTGAGAGAGAGAGAGGAGGTGCCAGGTGTGAGAGAGAGAGAGGAGGTGCCAGGTGGGAGAGAGAGAGAGATGAGGTGCCAGGCGTGAGAGAGAGAGAGGAGGTGCCAGGTGTGTGAGAGAGAGAGAGAGAGAGAGAGGAGGTGCCAGGTGTGTGTGAGAGAGAGAGAGGAGGTGCCAGGTGTGTGAGAGAGAGAGAGAGAGAGGAGGTGCCAGGTGTGTGTGAGAGAGATAGGAGGTGCTAGGTGTGTGTGAGAGAGAGAGAGGAGGTGCCAGGTGTGTGTGAGAGAGAGAGAGAGGAGGTGCCAGGTGTGTGTGAGAGAGAGAGGAGGTGCCAGGTGTGTGTGAGAGAGAGAGAGAGGAGGTCCCAGGTGTGTGAGAGAGAGAGAGAGGAGGTGCCAGGTGTGTGAGAGAGAGAGAGGTGGTGCCAGGTGTGAGAGAGAGAGAGGTGGTGCCAGGTGTGAGAGAGAGAGAGAGGAGTTGTCAGGTGTGAGAGAGAGAGAGGAGGTGCCAGGTGTGAGAGAGAGGAGGTGCCAGGTGTGAGAGAGAGAGGAGGTGCCAGGTGTGAGAGAGAGAGGAGAGAGAGATGAGAGAGAGAGAGAGAGAGATGAGAGAGAGAGAGAGAGAGAGAGAGAGAGAGAGAGAGGAGAGAGAGAGAGAGAGAGAGAGAGAGAGAGAGAGAGGAGGTGCCAGGTGTGTGAGAGAGAGAGAGAGGAGGTGCCAGGTGTGTGAGAGAGAGAGAGAGAGGAGGTGCCAGGTGTGTGTGAGAGAGAGAGAGAGGAGGTGCCAGGTGTGTGAGAGAGAGAGGAGGCGCCAGGTGTGAGAGAGAGAGAGAGGAGGTGCCAGGTGTGTGAGAGAGAGAGGTGCCAGGCGTGAGAGAGAGAGAGAGAGGAGGTGCCAGGTGTGAGAGAGAGAGAGAGAGAGGTGCCAGGTGTGAGAGAGAGAGAGAGAGAGAGAGAGAGAGGAGGGTGCCAGGTGTGAGAGAGAGAGAGAGAGGTGCCAGGTGTGTGAGAGAGAGAGAGGAGGTGCCAGGTGTGAGAGAGAGAGAGAGAGGAGGTGCCAGGTGTGTGAGAGAGAGAGGTGCCAGGCGTGAGAGAGAAAGAGAGGAGGTGCCAGGTGTGAGAGAGAGAGAGGTGCCAGGCGTGAGGGAGAGAGAGAGGAGGTGCCAGGTGTGTGAGAGAGAGAGAGAGAGAGGAGGTGCCAGGTGTGTGAGAGAGAGAGAGAGAGGAGGTGCCAGGTGTGTGTGAGAGAGAGAGAGAGAGGAGGTGCCAGGTGTGTGAGAGAGAGAGGAGGTGCCAGGTGTGTGAGAGAGAGAGAGGTGCCAGGCGTGAGAGAGAGAGAGGAGGTGCCAGGTGTGAGAGAGAGAGAGAGAGAGGAGGTGCCAGGTGTGAGAGAGAGAGAGAGAGGAGGTGCCAGGTGTGAGAGAGAGAGAGAGAGGAGGTGCCAGGTGTGAGAGAGAGAGAGAGAGGAGGTGCCAGGTGTGTGAGAGAGAGAGAGAGGAGGTGCCAGGTGTGTGTGAGAGAGAGAGAGGAGGTGCCAGGTGTGTGAGAGAGAGAGAGAGAGAGAGAGAGAGAGAGAGAGAGAGAGAGAGAGAGAGAGAGAGAGAGAGAGAGAGAGAGAGAGAGAGAGAGGAGAGAGAGAGAGAGAGAGGAGGTGCCAGGTGTGTGAGTGAGAGAGAGAGAGAGAGAGGAGGTGCCAGGTGTGTGAGAGAGAGAGAGGTGCCAGGCGTGAGAGAGAGAGAGAGGAGGTGCCAGGTGTGAGAGAGAGGTGCCAGGCGTGAGGGAGAGAGAGAGGAGGTGCCAGGTGTGTGAGAGAGAGAGAGGTGCCAGGTGTGTGTGAGAGAGAGAGAGAGAGAGGAGGTGCCAGGTGTGTGAGAGAGAGAGAGAGAGGAGGTGCCAGGTGTGAGAGAGAGAGAGAGGAGGTGCCAGGTGTGTGAGAGAGAGAGAGGTGCCAGGCGTGAGGGAGAGAGAGAGGAGGTGCCAGGTGTGTGTGAGAGAGAGAGAGGAGGTGCCAGGTGTGTGTGAGAGAGAGAGGAGGTGCCAGGTGTGTGAGAGAGAGAGAGGAGGTGCCAGGTGTGTGAGAGAGAGAGGAGGTGCCAGGTGTGTGAGAGAGAGAGAGAGGAGGTGCCAGGTGTGAGAGAGAGAGAGAGAGAGAGGAGGTGCCAGGTGTGAGAGAGAGAGAGAGAGAGGAGGTGCCAGGTGTGTGAGAGAGAGAGAGAGGAGGTGCCAGGTGTGTGAGAGAGAGAGAAGAGGTGCCAGGTGTGTGAGAGAGAGAGGTGCCAGGTGTGAGAGAGAGAGAGAGGTGCCAGGTGTGAGAGAGAGAGAGGAGGTGCCGGGTGTGAGAGAGAGAGAGAGGAGGTGCCAGGTGTGTGAGAGAGAGAGAGGTGCCAGGCGTGAGAGAGAGAGAGAGAGGAGGTGCCAGGTGTGAGAGAGAGAGAGAGGAGGTGCCAGGTGTGAGAGAGAGGTGCCAGACGTGAGGGAGAGAGAGAGGAGGTGCCAGGTGTGTGAGAGAGAGAGAGGTGCCAGGTGTGAGAGAGAGAGAGAGAGAGAGGAGGTGCCAGGTGTGAGAGAGAGAGAGAGAGGAGGTGCCAGGTGTGTGAGAGAGAGAGAGGTGCCAGGCGTGAGAGAGAGAGAGAGGAGGTGCCAGGTGTGAGAGAGAGAGAGAGGAGGTGCCAGGTGTGAGAGAGGTGCCAGGCGTGAGGGAGAGAGAGAGGAGGTGCCAGGTGTGTGAGAGAGAGAGAGGTGCCAGGTGTGTGAGAGAGAGAGAGAGAGAGGAGGTGCCAGGTGTGAGAGAGAGAGAGAGAGGAGGTGCCAGGTGTGAGAGAGAGAGAGAGAGAGAGGAGGTGCCAGGTGTGAGAGAGAGAGAGAGGAGGTGCCAGGTGTGTGAGAGAGAGAGAGAGGAGGTGCCAGGTGTGTGAGAGAGAGAGAGGAGGTGCCAGGTGTGTGAGAGAGAGAGGTGTCAGGTGTGAGAGAGAGAGAGGTGCCAGGTGTGAGAGAGAGAGAGGAGGTGCCGGGTGTGAGAGAGAGAGAGAGGAGGTGCCAGGTGTGTGAGAGAGAGAGAGGTGCCAGGTGTGAGAGAGAGAGAGGTGCCAGGTGAGAGAGAGAGAGAGAGGAGGTGCCAGGTGTGTGAGAGAGAGAGAGGTGCCAGGTGTGAGAGAGAGAGAGAGGTGCCAGGTGTGAGAGAGAGAGGTGCCAGGTGTGAGAAAGAGAGGTGCCAGGTGTGTGAGAGAGAGAGAGGTGCCAGGTGTGAGAGAGAGAGAGAGGAGGTGCCAGGTGTGAGAGAGAGAGAGAGAGGAGGTGCCAGGTGTGTGAGAGAGAGAGAGGTGCCAGGTGTGAGAGAGAGAGAGAGAGAGGTGCCAGGTGTGAGAGAGAGAGAGAGGTGCCAGGTGTAGAGAGAGAGAGAGGTGCCAGGTGTGAGAGAGAGAGAGAGAGGTGCCAGGTGTGTGAGAGAGAGGTGCCAGGTGTGAGAGAGAGAGGTGGCAGGTGTGAGAGAGAGAGGAGAGGTGCCAGGTGTGTGAGAGAGAGAGAGGTGCCAGGTGTGAGAGAGAGAGAGGTGCCAGGTGTGAGAGAGAGAGAGAGGTGCCAGGTGTGAGAGAGAGAGAGAGGTGCCAGGTGTGAGAGAGAGAGAGAGGTGCCAGGTGTGAGAGAGAGAGAGAGAGAGGTGCCAGGTGTGAGAGAGAGAGAGAGGTGCCAGGTGTGAGAGAGAGAGAGAGGTGCCAGGTGTGAGAGAGAGAGAGGTGCCAGGTGTGAGAGAGAGAGAGGTGCCAGGTGTGAGAGAGAGAGAGAGGTGCCAGGTGTGAGAGAGGGGACGCCAGCGAGGCGACAGACCTGACCTCTGGAGTCAGCCTCAACCAGCGCGATGGAGAATAACAACTGTGACGTGGGTGTGACGTGTTCATGACGTCACCTCTGCTACTGATCATGGAACGATCAATATGATTGGTTCCCGCTCTTTTGCTGAAACGCCATTGGTCAATTGTAACCCCTTGTGTTTGTGCCCCACGAGGAGCCCTGCTTCTCTTGCAAGGACATTCACGTGAGGAAGCCCGTACATAGAGGACGTGTCCTGTTCTGTCTATCGGCTAATAGACTCAACACCGTCCATTCCTCACCGTCAAGTTAAACTCAGCATCTTTTAGATATACCAACGCTCGCTCGGAATCGTGATCATGACAATATAGTTTGGAAGCCTAGTGACAAATCACCAGAGGAAACAGACTGGTATCAGGTAACCCCTGGTGACAAGTGGAGATCGTTGTGAGTGACCTAGAGTGAACTAAGGAGTGCCGCTGCCTAAGTAACCTGTGTGTGACTTTACCACAGTGTACCGCATGGTACCATATAACCTGCAGCCGCCAGCCGCCACTCTGTCCCGAGCGTGTAGCCCGCCGCCACCCTCACTGTACTACGTGACGTCACCACCTTACTCACGGCTAGTGCCATCAAGTGTGTGTGTGTGTCTGTCTGTTAGACATACAGCGCGCCCTCCTGGGAGTACCCTCCGTGTCAAGTACGGTTTGTGGGAAAGCCTGTCGCCGAGCGAACCGGCTGTCAGGCCACCTACGAGTTCTTGCATAAATGTGCCTGAGTAAGTGAGTGAATAAGAGAGGTAGCCTGTCTGTAAGTACAAGATCTTGTCATTGTTATATTGTGTCTGTCTGTGTTGATCTGAGGGATCAACCACAGTTCTAGCATTCTTATACCTGACACAGGTATAGGTGGAGACCTAGACACCCGACGGTGTATGAGTGTTATCTGTGTGGTATCACGATATTACACTCGTTTGTGAATGTGAGCTTCACATACACCACACATTTAGTATTGTGTGACATTATTATTGTGCATGTTATTGCCTGTCCCATTGACAGTGTATTTGTGTTTATTGCATATCATCATTACCGAGTATCTGGTTGGAACTCTTGTGATCCCTTTGCATACCGGCAGTTAGGTTGCCGTGTTAATGATTGGCTGTCAACTGTGTTAAGTTAGGTATTTCTCCACGAGTGGATACGAGTCGTTTAGCCAGACGTCAAGAGTCTCGCTAATACAACCATAGCCTTTCTGACGCCAATCTAAAGTAAACCAAGCACCTGTGTATTAGTGGTTAAGTTAGTAAATAAACTACTGTTAAGCTTTATGCGGTGTTTCCGTTGAACCACTTCTGAATACTGCCAATATTACTCCAGCCTTCTGCTCTGGGTGTCTTCAACACCGAGTTGCCTATATTCACTAATCTATAAATGTGATGAGGACCCTAGGAGTCCCTTAAAGTGTTAAATCATTGAGGAGATTCCAACGACCAACGTGGAGCAGGACCAGGTGAGGCTAGTCTGAGAAGAGACCCTCAAGGACTCTAACTCGACCTTGCTCCCAGGCCCTGTACGGTTGCTCTCGTATTTTCTCTGCTAATTCCGACAGCTTCGTGAAGCGTCTGCCACATGTACATTGGCGACGTACTGCAGTCGGAAAAGCCAAATAGAAACACAGAAAAACCCACATGAAACCCAGGTTTCATGTGGGTTTTAGTTGGTACCTTGTAGACGCCATGATGTGCATGCTCCAGCAACGCCAGTCGCGTGGGTGGAGCTGGCTGGCGTGGACATGTTGTGGAGTTAAGTCTGTGGTATTTGTTTATTGTTTAGTAACATAGCTGATTTCCTGGTTAGACCATTATGTGCATACCCATCTATCTATTTAAGTTTTAAAATAGTGATCAGGTGCTTATGTAATGATATTGTATTCTGGTGCATTAATATTTCTGGCTGCCTGTATTTCCATTTATATGTTTGTATGTCTTTGTTACCCTTACTTTAAGTATATTGCATTGTTGAGTAAGCAGTTGAGTTATTTACTCTAGATACTTATAGTAGGCAAGGCTGTATTATTATATATTGTTTGACAACTGCAAGCAGAGGAACCATACCCAGAGGTCAAGGGTCATAACAAAATGAAGGCCTATGTCCGGGATCATTAATTCCCATAATTTAATGTACTAAATAGTGGTACTCACCTAATTGTGCTTGCAGGGGTTGAGCTTTGTCTCTTTGGTCCCGCCTCTCAACAGGTGTACAGGTTCCTGAGCCTACTGGACTCTATCATATCTACACTTGAAACTGTGTATGGAGTCAGCCTCCACCACATCACTGCCTAATGCATTCCACCTGTTAACTACTCTGACACTGAAAAAGTTCCTTCTAACGTCTCTGTGGCTCATGTGGGTAATAAGTTTCCACCTGTGTCCCCTTGTTCATTGCATGTCATGGCACCTTCATCGTGTGGTTATGGCACCATCATGGTGTGGTTATGGCACCATCATGGTGTGGTTATGGCACCATCATGGTGTGGTTATGGCACTATCATGGTGTGGTTATGGCACCATCATGGTGTGGTTATGGCACCATCATCGTGTGGTTATGGCACCATCATGGTGTGGTTATGGCACCATCATGGTGTGGTTATGGCACCATCATGGTGTGGTTATGGCACCATCATGGTGTGGTTGTGGCACCATCATGGTGTTGGGTTGGCACCATCATGGTGTGGTTATGGCACCATCAAATACGCTCATGGATGTACACACGCGCGCGCGTGTGTGTGTGTGTACTCACCTATTTGTGCTTGCAGGATCGAGCATTGACTCTTGGATCCCGTCTTTCCAGCTATCGGTTGTTTACAGCAATGACTCTTGTCCCATTTCCCTATCATATCTAGTTTTAAAAGTATGAATAGTATTTGCTTCCACAACCTGTTCCCCAAGTGCATTCCATTTTTCCACTACTCTCACGCTAAAAGAAAACTTCCTAACATCTCTGTGACTCATCTGAGTTTCCAGTTTCCACCCATGTCCCCTCGTTCTGTTATTATTACGTGTGAACATTTCATCTATTTCCACTTTGTCAATTCCCCTGAGTATTTTATATGTCCCTATCATATCTCCTCTCTCCCTTCTTTTCTCTTGTGTCGTAAGGTTCAGTTCCTTCAGACGCTCTTCATATCCCATCCCTCGTAACTCTGGGACAAGCCTCGTCGCAAACCTCTGAACCTTCTCCAGTTTCTTTATGTGTTTCTTCAGGTGGGGGCTCCATGATGGCGCGGCATACTCTAAGACGGGTCTCACGTAGGCAGTGTAAAGCGCCCTAAAAGCCTCCTCATTTAGGTTTCTGAATGAAGTTCTAATTTTCGCCAGTGTAGAGTACGCTGCTGTCGTTATCCTATTTATATGTGCCTCAGGAGTTAGATTAGGTGTCACATCCACTCCCAGGTCTCTTTCTTGGATCGTTACAGGTAGGCTGTTCCCCTTCATTGTGTACTGTCCCTTTGGTCTCCTGTCACCTGATCCCATTTCCATAACTTTACATTTACTGGTGTTAAACTCAAGTAGTCATTTCCCTGACCATCTCTGCAACCTGTTTAAGTCCTCTTGGAGGATCCTACAATCCTCGTCTGTCACAACTCTTCTCATTAATTTTGCGTCATCCGCAAACATTGACATGTATGATTCCACTCCTGTAAACATATCATTTACGTAAATTAGAAAGAGGATTGGTCCCAGCACCGATCCTTGAGGTACTCCACTTGTTACTGTTCGTCAGTCCGACTTCTCGCCCCTTACCATTACCCTCTGGCTCCTTCCTGTTAGGTAGTTCTTCACCCATACTAGGGCCTTTCCGCTTACTCCTGCCTGCCTCTCAAGTTTGTATAGCAGTCTCATGTGCGGTACTGTATCAAAGGCCTTTTGGCAGTCAAGAAATATGCAGTCTGCCCAGCCTTTTCTGTCCTGCCTTATCCTTGTTACTTTGTCATAGAATTCTAAAAGGTTTGTTAAGCATGATTTCCCTGTCCAGAACCCATGTTGGTGCTTGTTTACAAACCCAATGCTCTCCAGGTGCTCAACAAGTCTTAGCCTAATTATTCTTTCAAGTATTTTGCAGGGGATGCTTGTCAGTGATACGGATCTGTAGTTAAGTGCCTCCTCCCTATTACCTTTCTTGAAAATCGGTACGACATTTGCCTCCTTCCAGCAACTGGGCAATTCTCCCGACATAAGTGACTCATTAAAGATAATTGCCAGAGGCACGCTGAGAGCCTGCGCTGCCTCTTTAAGTATCCACGGTGATACTTTGTTTGGTCCAACAGCTTTATTTGCATCCAGTGTTGTCAACTGTTTCATTACATCCTCTGCTGTCACCTCTATATCTGATAGTCTTTCATCTAGGGTAATCTCTTCTAACAATGGGAGCTGCTCAGGCTCGGTTGTGAACACTCCATGGAATTTTGCATTCAGTACCTCGCAGATTTCCTTGTCGCTTTCTGTATATGCCCCCTCTGTTTTCCTCAGTCTTGTCACTTGGTCATTTACCGACATCTTCCTTCTTATATGGCTATGTAGTAATTTAGGTTGCTTTTTCCCTTTGACTGCAATATCATTCTCATAATTTCTTTCCGACACTCGTCTTATGTTAATGTAATCATTCCTAGCTCTGTTACATCTAATCCTGTTGTCCTCTGTTCTTTGTCTTCTGTACTTCCTCCACTCCCTCCTGCTTCTCACCTTTGCTTCCTGACACTGTCTACTATTTTTCTTTATTGTTGGAATAAATCTATCTTCAGCCTCCTTGCATTTCAATATGACTTGGTTCATCAGTGTGTGTGTGTGTGTGTGTGTGTGTGTGTGTGTGTGTGTGTGTGTGTGTGTGTGTGTGTGTGTGTGTGGCGTACTGTGTTAGATGAGCTCACCCGGCGTTGTCCGGGTCTCTCTATCTACAATCTATCCCATCTATCTATCCCTCCATTTAACTTTATCTATCCATCCATCTATCCATCTATAGATATATTCATCTATCCCCATCTATCAATATATACATCTTCATATCCATCTTGCTATTTATCTTTTTCTCCATCTATCTGTAAGCCTATCTGTAAGTCTATCTATCCAACAGCTCATCAATTTTTAAATCTATCTGTTCATATCTCCATACATCTAATCATCTTATTATCCATATAACCATACATTTATCTATCTGTCCATTTATCTATCCACCCATCCATCTATCCATCTGTCAATTTATCAATGTATCCGTTCTATCCATCCATCTATTCATCTACCTATCCAGCTATCTATCCATCCATCTATCTACTGTCTCTGCCTCTCTGTTTCTGCCTCTCTCTCTCTCTCTCTCTCTCTCTCTCTCTCTCTCTCTCTCTCTCTCTCTCTCTCTCTCTCTCTCTCTCTCTCTCTCTCTCTCTCTCTCTCTCTCTCTCTCTCTCTCTCTCTCTCTCTCTCTCTCTCTCTCTCTCTCTCTCTCTCTCTCTCTCTCTCTCTCTCTCTCTCTCTCTCTCTCTCTCTCTCTCTCTCTCTCTCTCTCTCTCTCTCTCTCTCTCTCTCTCTCTCTCTCTCTCTCTCTCTCTCTCTCTGTCTCTCTCTCTCTCTCTCTCTCTCTCTCTCTCTCTCTCTCTCTCTCTCTCTCTCTCTCTCTCTCTCTCTCTCTCTCTCTCTCTCTCTCTCTCTCTCTCTCTCTCTCTCTCTCTCTCTCTCTCTCCCTCTCTCTCCCTCTCTCTCCCTCTCTCTCTCTCTCTCTCTCTCTCTCTCTCTCTCTCTCTCTCTCTCTCTCTCTCTCTCTCTCTCTCTCTCTCTCTCTCTCTCTCTCTCTCTCTCTCTCTCTCTCTCTCCTCTCTCTCTCTCTCTCTCTCTCTCTCTCTCGTCTTACCAAAATATATTAGTGAAATGTGGTGGTGGAGGCCAGTGAGAGGAGTTTACTATAGGTAAACATCTATAGTATACAGTTTACCTATAGTTGTGCTAGTATTGTCGAGGCTTAGCTCCTCGGCCCCACCTTACCGTTATCATTTACAATGACTATAGCCTCTCTTCTCCCTCCTGTTGTTCACATTCACCTTGCTTTAACGTTAAATATATCAATTCAGACGTGAAATATTTCAACACAAAATAGAATACGAAAAAATAGTTACAAATTGGCTAAGTTTTGAGGCAGAAAATACCTTGATAAATACCTGTTTGGGAAGAGGATTGTTGATTTATGGAATAAATTACAGGAAAATTAATGAGTTTAGGGTGTGTGAGTTTAGGGCGTGAGAGTTTAGGGTGTGTGAGTTTAGGGTGTGAGAGTTTAGGGTGTGAGAGTTTAGGGTGTGTGAGTTTAGGGTGTGAGAGTTTAGGGCGTGAGAGTTTAGGGTGTGTGAGTTTAGGGCGTGAGAGTTTAGGGTGTGAGAGTTTAGGGTGTGTGAGTTTAGGGTGTGAGAGTTTAGGGTGTGAGAGTTTAGTGCGTGAGAGTTTAGGGCGTGAGAGTTTAGGGTGTGTGAGTTTAGGGTGTGAGAGTTTAGGGTGTGTGAGTTTAGGGTGTGAGAATTTAGGGCGTGAGAGTTTAGGGTGTGAGAGTTTAGGGTGTGTGAGTTTAGGGTGTGAGAGTTTAGGGTGTGTGAGTTTAGGGTGTGAGAGTTTAGGGCGTGAGAGTTTAGGGCGTGAGAGTTTAGGGTGTGAGAGTTTAGGGCGTGAGAGTTTAGGGTGTGTGAGTTTAGGGTGTGTGAGTTTAGGGTGTGTGAGTTTAGGGTGTGTGAGTTTAGGGTGTGAGAGTTTAGGGTGTGTGAGTTTAGGTTGTGAGAGTTTAGGGTGTGTGAGTTTAGGGTGTGTGAGTTTAGGGTGTGAGAGTTTAGGGTGTGAGAGTTTAGGGTGTGTGAGTTTAGGGTGTGAGAGTTTAGGGCGTGAGAGTTTAGGGCGTGAGAGTTTAGGGTGTGTGAGTTTAGGGTGTGAGAGTTTAGGGTGTGTGAGTTTAGGGTGTGAGAGTTTAGGGTGTGAGAGTTTAGGGCGTGAGAGTTTAGGGTGTGAGAGTTTAGGGTGTGTGAGTTTAGGGTGTGTGACTTTAGGGTGTGAGAGTTTAGGGTGTGAGATTTTAGGGTGTGAGAGTTTAGGGCGTGAGAGTTTAGGGCGTGAGAGTTTAGGGCGTGAGAGTTTAGGGTGTGAGAGTTTAGGGCGTGAGAGTTTAGGGTGTGTGAGTTTAGGGTGTGAGAGTTTAGGGCGTGAGAGTTTAGGGCGTGAGAGTTTAGGGCGTGAGAGTTTAGGGTGTGAGAGTTTAGGGCGTGAGAGTTTAGGGTGTGAGAGTTTAGGGCGTGAGAGTTTAGGGTGTGAGAGTTTAGGGTGTGAGAGTTTAGGGCGTGAGAGTTTAGGGTGTGTGAGTTTAGGGTGTGTGAGTTTAGGGTGTGTGAGTTTAGGGTGTGTGAGTTTAGGGTGTGAGAGTTTAGGGTGTGTGAGTTTAGGTTGTGAGAGTTTAGGGTGTGTGAGTTTAGGGTGTGTGAGTTTAGGGTGTGAGAGTTTAGGGTGTGAGAGTTTAGGGCGTGAGAGTTTAGGGTGTGTGAGTTTAGGGTGTGAGAGTTTAGGGTGTGAGAGTCTAGGGTGTGACGGGTTGTGGTATCGCAGCTATACTGAACCAAGATGGTATGGCTCTCCCGCACATAATAAACAAAATGCTGCTATTGGCCCTGCAGTGTGTAAGTCACAGGTGGAAACAAATAAAAATCAAATAATTCAACAATTTACTGAAATATTAATGAACATAAATGCCCCTGAAAATACTTGGCTCTCATGTAATGCAAAAGTGAACAAGTTAATATGATCTTAAATGTAAAAATATACTACAGTATAAGCAATGAAGAGAAGCATAAAGATATACTGGTGTACTGAAGACAGCTACCATACCACCATGGCATCACTCACCATACCACCATGGCATCACTCACCATACCACCATGGCATCACTCACCATACCACCATGGCATCACTCACCATACCACCATGGCATCACTCACCATACCACCATGGCATCACTCACCATACCACCATGGCATCACTCACCATACCACCATGGCATCACTCACCATACCACCATGGCATCACTCACCATACCACCATGGCATCACTCACCATACCACCATGGCATCACTCACCATACCACCATGGCATCACTCACCATACCACCATGGCATCACTCACCATACCACCATGGCATCACTCACCATACCACCATGGCATCAGTCACCATACCACCATGGCATCACTCACCATACCACCATGGCATCACTCACCATACCACCATGGCATCAGTCACCATACCACCATGGCATCAGTCACCATACCACCATGGCATCACTCACCATACCACCATGGCATCACTCACCATACCACCATGGCATCACTCACCATACCACCATGGCATCAGTCACCATACCACCATGGCATCAGTCACCATACCACCATGGCATCACTCACCATACCACCATGGCATCAGTCACCATACCACCATGGCATCACTCACCATACCACCATGGCATCACTCACCATACCACCATGGCATCACTCACCATACCACCATGGCATCACTCACCATACCACCATGGCATCAGTCACCATACCACCATGGCATCAGTCACCATACCACCATGGCATCACTCACCATACCACCATGGCATCAGTTACCATACCACCATGGCATCACTCACCATACCACCATGGCATCAGTCACCATACCACCATGGCATCAGTCACCATACCACCATGGCATCACTCACCATACCACCATGGCATCACTCACCATACCACCATGGCATCAGTCACCATACCACCATGGCATCAGTCACCATACCACCATGGCATCACTCACCATATCACCATGGCATCAGTTACCATACCATCATGGCATCACTCCCCATACCACCATGGCATCAGTCACCATACCACCATGGCATCAGTCACCATACCACCATGGCATCACTCCCCATACCACCATGGCATCACTCACCATACCACCATGGCATCAGTCACCATACCACCATGGCATCACTCACCATACCACCATGGCATCACTCACCATACCACAATGGCATCACTCACCATACCACCATGGCATCACTCACCATACCACCATGGCATCAGTCACCATACCACCATGGCATCACTCTCCATACCACCATGGCATCAGTCACCATACCACCATGGCATCACTCAACATACCACCATGGCATCACTCACCATACCACCATGGAATCAGTCACCATACCACCATGGCATCACTCACCATACCACCATGGCATCACTCACCATACCACCATGGCATCACTCACCATACCACCATGGCATCACTCACCATACCACCATGGCATCAGTCACCATACCACCATGGCATCACTCACCATACCACCATGGCATCAGTCACCATACCACCATGGCATCACTCACCATACCACCATGGCATCAGTCACCATACCACCATGGCATCACTCACCATACCACCATGGCATCAGTCACCATACCACCATGGCATCACTCACCATACCACCATGGCATCAGTCACCATACCACCATGGCATCACTCACCATACCACCATGGCATCAGTCACCATACCACCATGGCATCACTCACCATACCACCATGGCATCACTCACCATACCACCATGGCATCACTCACCATACCACCATGGCATCACTCACCATACCACCATGGCATCAGTCACCATACCACCATGGCATCACTCACCATACCACCATGGCATCAGTCACCATACCACCATGGCATCACTCACCATACCACCATGGCATCAGTCACCATACCACCATGGCATCACTCACCATACCACCATGGCATCAGTCACCATACCACCATGGCATCACTCACCATACCACCATGGCATCAGTCACCATACCACCATGGCATCACTCACCATACCACCATGGCATCAGTCACCATACCACCATGGCATCACTCACCATACCACCATGGCATCACTCACCATACCACCATGGCATCACTCACCATACCACCATGGCATCACTCACCATACCACCATGGCATCACTCACCATACCACCATGGCATCACTCACCATACCACCATGGCATCAGTCACCATACCACCATGGCATCACTCACCATACCACCATGGCATCAGTCACCATACCACCATGGCATCACTCACCATACCACCATGGCATCACTCACCATACCACCATGGCATCACTCACCATACCACCATGGCATCACTCACCATACCACCATGGCATCAGTCACCATACCACCATGGCATCACTCACCATACCACCATGGCATCAGTCACCATACCACCATGGCATCACTCACCATACCACCATGGCATCACTCACCATACCACCATGGCATCACTCACCATACCACCATGGCATCACTCACCATACCACCATGGCATCACTCACCATACCACCATGGCATCAATCACACGACGTTGGCTGAAGGCGGACGACGGGTGAGAGACACGAAGGTGATCCTAGAGCACTAGGGGAGAGACTGGCTCTCCAGGGTTGTTGTAGTTGTTATAGATTCAGCTACTCGGAACACGTTCCAAGTAGCACGGGCTATGGTGAGCCCGTAGATAGCTCTCCAGGGAGGCGGCGCCCTTTATATAGTCCAGCGGTGAGGACTCCTCCAGTGTCAACGCGAGGTGGACCTCTGGTCAACTAGCACACTGCTCCTTGTGGCTGGCGGTGCCTTTCTGTTGAGCTGCACCACTGTCACTTGAAGGCGGCTAATTGCTTGTTTGTGGGGGTAAAATACCGGTTAGCAGAGGCGCCCGGCTTGCCTCTGAGTCGTGCCAGGCCGTGCCAGGCCGTACCAGGCCGTACCAGGCCGTACCAGGCCGTACCAGGCTGTACCAGGCCGTACCAGGCCGTGCCAGGCCGTACCAGGCCGTATCAGGCTGTACCAGGCTGTACCAAGCCGTACCAGGCCGTACCAGGCTGTGCCAGGCCGTACCAGGCCGTACCAGGCTGTACCAGGCTGTACCAGGCTGTACCAGGCCGTACCAGGCTGTACCAGGCCGTACCAGGCTGTGCCAGGCTGTACCAGGCCGTGCCAGGCCGTGCCAGGCCGTACCAGGCTGTACCAGGCCGTGCCAGGCTGTGCCAGGCTGTACCAGGCTGTACCTAGCCGTACCAGGCCGTGCCAGGCTGTACCAGGCTGTACCAGGCCGTACCAGGCCGTGCCAGGCTGTACCAGGCTGTACTAGGCCGTACCAGGCTGTGCCAGGCTGTACCAGGCTGTACCAGGCCGTACCAGGCTGTGCCAGGCCGTACCAGGCTGTGCCAGGCTGTACCAGGCCGTGCCAGGCTGTACCAGGCTGTGCCAGGCTGTGCCAGGCTGTGCCAGGCTGTACCAGGCCGTGCCAGGCTGTACCAGGCCGTGCCAGGCTGTGCCAGGCTGTACCAGGCCGTACCAGGCCGTGCCAGGCTGTACCAGGCTGTACCAGGCCGTACCAGGCCGTACCAGGCTGTGCCAGGCTGTACCAGGCCGTGCCAGGCTGTGCCAGGCTGTGCCAGGCTGTGCCAGGCTGTACCAGGCCGTACCAGGCCGTACCAGGCCGTAACAGGCCGTGCCAGGCTGTACCAGGCCGTGCCAGGCTGTACCAGGCCGTGCCAGGCTGTACCAGGCCGGGCCAGGCTGTACCAGGCCGTGCCAGGCTGTACCAGGCTGTGCCATGCTGTACCAGGCCGTACCAGGCCGTGCCAGGCTGTACCAGGCCGTGCCAGGCTGTACCAGGCCGTGCCAGCCTGTGCCAGGCTGTACCAGGCCGTGCCAGGCTGTACGAGGCCGTGCCAGGCTGTGCCAGGCTGTACCAGGCCGTGCCAGGCTGTGCCAGGCTGTGCCAGGCTGTGCCAGGCTGTACCAGGCTGTGCCAGGCTGTACCAGGCTGTGCCAGGCTGTGCCAGGCTGTACCAGGCCGTGCCAGGCTGTGCCAGGCTGTGCCAGGCTGTACCAGGCTGTGCCAGGCTGTGCCAGGCTGTACCAGGCCGTGCCAGGCTGTGCCAGGCTGTACCAGGCTGTGCCAGGCTGTACCAGGCCGTACCAGGCCGTACCAGGCCCAGGGGGGGGGGGGGTTATGGAGAGGTGGCAGGACTGATGACTCATCTGGGCTGGTGTAGATGTAGACTTCCAGTGCAGAGGCATTGAAGGTGAAGGGAAAAGGCAGTTCCACTGCTATGCAGGAGATTCACGTGACAAGGGTGAGTGAATTTAGGGTGAGTGAGTTTAGGGCGTGTGAGTTTTGGATGAGTCTCCTATATGCTTATAGGAGACATAAATATTGAATCGAGAGGGGGTTGAGAGTTTATTCCAATAAGTTTAATGTCGGGGCAGGTGTTAGGATGAGTGTGGAGGCAGGTGTTAGGATGAGTGTGGAGGCAGGTGTTAGGATGAGTGTGGAGGCAGGTGTTAGGATGAGTGTCGAGGCAGGTGTTAGGATGAGTGTCGAGGCAGGTGTTAGGATGAGTGTCGAGGCAGGTGTTAGGATGAGTGTCGAGGCAGGTGTTAGGATGAGTGTCGAGGCAGGTGTTAAGATGAGTGTCGAGGCAGGTGTTAGGATGAGTGTCGAGGCAGGTGTTAGGATGAGTGTCGAGGCAGGTGTTAGGATGAGTGTCGAGGCAGGTGTTAGAGTGTCTGTATGTGTGGTGGTGGGTCTGTATGTGTGGTAGTGAAGGGCTGTATGTGTGGTAGTGGAGGCCTGTATGTGTGGTAGTGGAGGCCTGTATATGTGGTAGTGGAGGCCTGTATATTTGGTAGTGGAGGCCTGTATGTGTGGTAGTGGAGGCCTGTATGTGTGGTGGTGGAGGGCTGTATGTGTGGTAGTGGAGGGCTGTATGTGTGGTGGTGGAGGGCTGTATGTGTGGTAGTGGAGGCCTGTATGTGTGGTAGTGGAGGCCTGTATGTGTGGTGGTGGAGGGCTGTATGTGTGGTAGTGGAGGGCTGTATGTGTGGTAGTGGAGGGCTGTATGTGTGGTAGTGGAGGGCTGTATGTGTGGTAGTGGAGGGCTGTATGTGTGGTAGTGGAGGGCTGTATGTGTGGTAGTGGAGGCCTGTATGTGTGGTGGTGGTGGTCTGTATGTGTGGTAGTGGAGGGCTGTATGTGTGGTAGTGGAGGCCTGTATGTGTGGTAGTGGAGGCCTGTATGTGTGGTGGTGGAGGCCTGTATATGTGGTAGTAGAGGCCTGTATGTGTGGTGGTGGAGGGCTGTATGTGTGGTAGTGGAGGCCTGTATATGTGGTAGTGGAGGCCTGTATGTGTGGTAGTAGAGGCCTGTATATGTGGTAGTGGAGGCCTGTATGTGTGGTAGTGGAGGCCTGTATGTGTGGTAGTGGTGGTCTGTATGTGTGGTAGTGGAGGCCTGTATGTGTGGTAGTGGAGGCCTGTATATGTGGTAGTGGAGGCCTGTATGTGTGGTAGTAGAGGCCTGTATGTGTGGTGGTGGAGGGCTGTATGTGTGGTAGTGGGGGCTGTATGTGTGGTAGTGGAGGGCTGTATGTGTGGTAGTAGAGGCCTGTATGTGTGGTGGTGGAGGGCTGTATGTGTGGTAGTGGAGGGCTGTATGTGTGGTAGTGGAGGGCTGTATATGTGGTAGTAGAGGCCTGTATGTGTGGTGGTGGAGGGCTGTATGTGTGGTAGTGGAGGCCTGTATATGTGGTAGTGGAGGCCTGTATGTGTGGTAGTAGAGGCCTGTATGTGTGGTGGTGGAGGGCTGTATGTGTGGTAGTGGAGGGCTGTATGTGTGGTAGTGGAGGTCTGTATGTGTGGTGGTGGAGGGCTGTATGTGTGGTGGTGGAGGCCTGTATGTGTGGTGGTGGAGGGCTGTATGTGTGGTAGTGGAGGGCTGTGTATGTGGTAGTGGTGGGTCTGTATGTGTGGTAGTGGTGGGTCTCTATGTGTGGTAGAGGTGGTCTGTATGTGTGGTGGTAGTGGTCTGTATGTGTGGTGGTGGTGGGTCTGTATGTGTGGTAGTGGAGGGCTGTATGTGTGGTAGTGGAGGGCTGTATATGTGGTAGTGGAGGGCTGTGTATGTGGTAGTGGTGGGTCTGTATGTGTGGTAGTGGTGGGTCTGTATGTGTGGTAGTGGTGGTCTGTATGTGTGGTAGTGGAGGGCTGTATATGTAGTAGTGGAGGGCTGTATATGTGGTAGTGGAGGGCTGTATGTGTGGTAGTGGAGGCCTGTATATGTGGTAGTGGAGGCCTGTATATGTGGTAGTGGAGGCCTGTATGTGTGGTGGTGGAGGGCTGTATGTGTTGTAGTGGAGGGCTGTATGTGTGGTAGTGGAGGGCTGTATGTGTGGTGGTGGAGGCCTGTATATGTGGTGGTGGAGGGCTGTATGTGTGGTAGTGGAGGGCTGTATGTGTGGTGGTGGAGGCCTGTATGTGTGGTGGTGGAGGGCTGTATGTGTGGTAGTGGAGGGCTGTGTATGTGGTAGTGGTGGGTCTGTATGTGTGGTAGTGGTGGGTCTGTATGTGTGGTAGTGGTGGTCTGTATGTGTGGTGGTAGTGATCTGTATGTGTGGTGGTGGTGGGTCTGTATGTGTGGTAGTGGAGGGCTGTATGTGTGGTAGTGGAGGCCTGTATGTGTGGTAGTAGAGGCCTGTATGTGTGGTAGTAGAGGCCTGTATGTGTGGTGGTGGAGGGCTGTATGTGTGGTGGTGGAGGTCTGTATGTGTGGTGGTGGGTCTGTATGTGCGGTTGTGGTGGTCTGTATGTGTGGTGGTGGGTCTGTATGTGTGGTAGTGGTGGGTCTGTATGTGTGGTGGTGGAGGTATGTATGTGTGGTGGTGGAGGTCTGTATGTGTGGTGGTGGAGGTCTGTATGTGTGGTGGTGGGTCTGTATGTGCGGTAGTGGTGGTCTGTATGTGTGGTGGTGGGTCTGTATGTGTGGTAGTGGTGGGTCTGTATGTGTGGTGGTGGGTCTGTATGTGTGGTAGTGGTGGGTCTGTATGTGTGGTAGTGGTGGGTCTGTATGTGTGGTAGTGGTGGGTCTGTATGTGTGGTAGTGGTGGGTCTGTATGTGTGGTGATGGAGGTCTGTATGTGTGGTGGTGGAGGTCTGTATGTGTAGTAGTGGAGGTCTGTATGTGTGGTGGTGGTGGTCTGTATGTGTGGTGGTGGAGGTCTGTATGTATGGTGTTGGAGGTCTGTATGTGTGGTGGAGGAGGCCTGTATGTGTGGTAGTGGTGGGTCTGTATGTGCGGTAGTGGTGGTCTGTATGTGTGGTGGTGGGTCTGTATGTGTGGTAGTGGTGGGTCTGTATGTGTGGTGGTGGAGGTCTGTATGTGTGGTAGTGGAGGTCTGTATGTGTGGTGGTGGAGGTCTGTATGTGTGGTGGTGGAGGTCTGTATGTGTGGTGGTGGGTCTGTATGTGCGGTAGTGGTGGTCTGTATGTGTGGTGGTGGGTCTGTATGTGTGGTAGTGGTCCGTCTGTATGTGTGGTGGTGGAGGTCTGTATGTGTGGTGGTGGAGGTCTGTATGTGTGGTGGTGGAGGTCTGTATGTGTGGTGGTGGGTCTGTATGTGCGGTAGTGGTGGTCGGTATGTGTGGTGGTGGGTCTGTATGTGTGGTAGTGGTGGGTCTGTATGTGTGGTGGTGGGTCTGTATGTGTGGTAGTGGTGGGTCTGTATGTGTGGTGGTGGAGGTCTGTATGTGTGGTAGTGGAGGTCTGTATGTATGGTGGTGGAGGTCTGTATGTGTGGTGGTGGAGGTCTGTATGTGTGGTGGTGGGTCTGTATGTGCGGTAGTGGTGGTCTGTATGTGTGGTGGTGGGTCTGTATGTGTGGTAGTGGTGGGTCTGTATGTGTGGTGGTGGAGGTCTGTATGTGTGGTAGTATAGGTCTGTATGTGTGGTGGTGGAGGTCTGTATGTGTGGTGGTGGAGGTCTGTATGTGTGGTGGTGAGTCTGTATGTGCGGTAGTGGTGGTCTGTATGTGTGGTGATGGGTCTGTATGTGTGGTAGTGGTGGGTCTGTATGTGTGGTGGTGGAGGTCTGTATGTGTGGTGGTGGAGGTCTGTATGTGTGGTGGTGGAGGTCTGTATGTGTGGTGGTGGAGGTCTGTATGTGTGGTAGTGGAGGTCTGTATGTGTAGTAGTGGAGGTCTGTATGTGTGGTGGTGGGTCTGTATGTGTGGTGGTGGGTCTGTATGTGTGGTGATGGAGGTCTGTATGTGTGGTGATGGGTCTGTATGTGTGGTGGTGGAGGTCTGTATGTGTGGTAGCGGTGGTCTGTATGTGTGGTGGTGGTGGTCTGTATGTGTGGTAGTGGTGGGTCTGTATGTGTGGTGGTGGAGGCCTGTATGTGTGGTGGTGGAGGGCTGTATGTGTGGTAGTGGAGGGCTGTGTATGTGGTAGTGGTGGGTCTGTATGTGTGGTAGTGGTGGGTCTGTATGTGTGGTAGAGGTGGTCTGTATGTGTGGTGGTAGTGGTCTGTATGTGTGGTGGTGGTGGGTCTGTATGTGTGATAGTGGAGGGCTGTATGTGTGGTAGTGGAGGGCTGTATATGTGGTAGTGGAGGGCTCTGTATGTGGTAGTGGTGGGTCTGTATGTGTGGTAGTGGTGGGTCTGTATGTGTGGTAGTGGTGGTCTGTATGTGTGGTAGTGGAGGGCTGTATGTGTAGTAGTGGAGGGCTGTATATGTGGTAGTGGAGGGCTGTATGTGTGGTAGTGGAGGCCTGTATATGTGGTAGTGGAGGCCTGTATATGTGGTAGTGGAGGCCTGTATGTGTGGTGGTGGAGGGCTGTATGTGTTGTAGTGGAGGGCTGTATGTGTGGTAGTGGAGGGCTGTATGTGTGGTGGTGGAGGCCTGTATATGTGGTGGTGGAGGGCTGTATGTGTGGTAGTGGAGGGCTGTATGTGTGGTGGTGGAGGCCTGTATGTGTGGTGGTGGAGGGCTGTATGTGTGGTAGTGGAGGGCTGTGTATGTGGTAGTGGTTTGTCTGTATGTGTGGTAGTGGTGGGTCTGTATGTGTGGTAGTGGTGGTCTGTATGTGTGGTGGTAGTGATCTGTATGTGTGGTGGTGGTGGGTCTGTATGTGTGGTAGTGGAGGGCTGTATGTGTGGTAGTGGAGGCCTGTATGTGTGGTAGTAGAGGCCTGTATGTGTGGTAGTAGAGGCCTGTATGTGTGGTGGTGGAGGGCTGTATGTGTGGTGATGGAGGTCTGTATGTGTGGTGGTGGGTCTGTATGTGCGGTAGTGGTGGTCTGTATGTGTGGTGGTGGGTCTGTATGTGTGGTAGTGGTGGGTCTGTATGTGTGGTGGTGGAGGTCTGTATGTGTGGTGGTGGAGGTCTGTATGTGTGGTGGTGGAGGTCTGTATGTGTGGTGGTGGGTCTGTATGTGCGGTAGTGGTGGTCCGTATGTGTGGTGGTGGGTCTGTATGTGTGGTAGTGGTGGGTCTGTATGTGTGGTGGTGGGTCTGTATGTGTGGTAGTGGTGGGTCTGTATGTGTGGTAGTGGTGGGTCAGTATGTGTGGTAGTGGTGGGTCTGTATGTGTGGTAGTGGTGGGTCTGTATGTGTGGTGGTGGAGGTCTGTATGTGTGGTGGTGGAGGTCTGTATGTGTAGTAGTGGAGGTCTGTATGTGTGGTGGTGGTGGTCTGTATGTGTGGTGGTGGAGGTCTGTATGTGTGGTGTTGGAGGTCTGTATGTGTGGTGGTGGAGGCCTGTATGTGTGGTAGTGGTGGGTCTGTATGTGCGGTAGTGGTGGTCTGTATGTGTGGTGGTGGGTCTGTATGTGTGGTAGTGGTGGGTCTGTATGTGTGGTGGTGGAGGTCTGTATGTGTGGTAGTGGAGGTCTGTATGTGTGGTGGTGGAGGTCTGTATGTGTGGTGGTGGAGGTCTGTATGTGTGGTGGTGGGTCTGTATGTGCGGTAGTGGTGGTCTGTATGTGTGGTGGTGGGTCTGTATGTGTGGTAGTGGTGGGTCTGTATGTGTGGTGGTGGAGGTCTGTATGTGTGGTAGTGGAGGTCTGTATGTGTGGTGGTGGAGGTCTGTATGTGTGGTGGTGGAGGTCTGTATGTGTGGTGGTGGGTCTGTATGTGCGGTAGTGGTGGTCTGTATGTGTGGTGGTGGGTCTGTATGTGTGGTAGTGGTCCGTCTGTATGTGTGGTGGTGGAGGTCTGTATGTGTGGTGGTGGAGGTCTGTATGTGTGGTGGTGGAGGTCTGTATGTGTGGTGGTGGTTCTGTATGTGCGGTAGTGGTGGTCGGTATGTGTGGTGGTGGGTCTGTATGTGTGGTAGTGGTGGGTCTGTATGTGTGGTGGTGGGTCTATATGTGTGGTAGTGGTGGGACTGTATGTGTGGTGGTGGAGGTCTGTATGTGTGGTAGTGGAGGTCTGTATGTATGGTGGTGGAGGTCTGTATGTGTGGTGGTGGAGGTCTGTATGTGTGGTGGTGGGTCTGTATGTGCGGTAGTGGTGGTCTGTATGTGTGGTGGTGGGTCTGTATGTGTGGTAGTGGTGGGTCTGTATGTGTGGTGGTGGAGGTCTGTATGTGTGGTAGTAGAGGTCTGTATGTGTGGTGGTGGAGGTCTGTATGTGTGGTGGTGGAGGTCTGTATGTGTGGTGGTGAGTCTGTATGTGCGGTAGTGGTGGTCTGTATGTGTGGTGGTGGGTCTGTATGTGTGGTAGTGGTGGGTCTGTATGTGTGGTGGTGGAGGTCTATATGTGTGGTGGTGGAGGTCTGTATGTGTGGTGGTGGAGGTCTGTATGTGTGGTGGTGGAGGTCTGTATGTGTGGTAGTGGAGGTCTGTATGTGTAGTAGTGGAGGTCTGTATGTGTGGTGGTGGGTCTGTATGTGTGGTGGTGGGTCTGTATGTGTGGTGATGGAGGTCTGTATGTGTGGTGATGGGTCTGTATGTGTGGTGGTGGAGGTCTGTATGTGTGGTAGCGGTGGTCTGTATGTGTGGTGGTGGTGGTCTGTATGTGTGGTAGTGGTGGGTCTGTATGTGTGGTGGTGGAGGTCTGTATGTGTGGTGGTGGGTCTGTATGTGTGGTGGTGGAGGTCTGTATGTGTGGTGGTGGAGGTCTGTATGTGTGGTAGCGGTGGTCTGTATGTTTGGTGGTGGTGGGTCTGTATGTGTGGTAGTGGAGGGTCTGTATGTGTGGTGGTGTAGGTCTGTATGTGTGGTGTTGGGTCTGTATGTGTGGTGGTGGAGGTCTGTATGTGTGGTGGTGGAGGTCTGTATGTGTGGTAGTGGTGGGTCTGTATGTGTGGTAGTGGTGGGTCTGTATGTGTGGTGGTGGAGGTCTGTATATGTGGTGGTGGAGGTCTGTATGTGTGGTGGTGGAGGTCTGTATGTGTGGTGGTGGAGGTCTGTATGTGTGGTGGTGGAGGTCTGTATGTGTGGTAGTGGTGGGTCTGTATGTGTGGTAGTGGTGGGTCTGTATGTGTGGTGGTGGAGGTCTGTATGTGTGGTGGTGGAGGTCTGTATGTGTGGTAGTGGTGGGTCTGTATGTGTGGTAGTGTGTGGGTCTGTATGTGTGGTGGTGGAGGTCTGTATGTGTGGTGATGGGTCTGTATGTGTGGTGGTGGAGGTCTGTATGTGTGGTGGTGGAGGTCTGTATGTGTGGTAGCTGTGGTCTGTATGTGTGGCGGTGAAGGTCTGTATGTGTGGTAGTGGTGGGTCTGTATGTGTGGTAGTGGTGGGTCTGTATGTGTGGTGGTGGAGGTCTGTATGTGTGGTGGTGGAGGTCTGTATGTGTAGTAGTGGAGGTCTGTATGTGTGGTGGTGGTGGTCTGTATGTGTGGTGGTGGAGGTCTGTATGTGTGGTGGTGGAGGTCTGTATGAGTGGTGGTGGAGGCCTGTATGTGTGGTAGTGGTGGGTCTGTATGTGCGGTAGTGGTGGTCTGTATGTGCGGTGGTGGGTCTGTATGTGTGGTAGTGGTGGGTCTGTATGTGTGGTGGTGGAGGTCTGTATGTGTGGTAGTGGAGGTCTGTATGTGTGGTGGTGGAGGTCTGTATGTGTGGTGGTGGAGGTCTGTATGTGTGGTGGTGGAGGTCTGTATGTGTGGTGGTGGGTCTGTATGTGCGGTAGTGGTGGTCTGTATGTGTGGTGGTGGGTCTGTATGTGTGGTAGTGGTGGGTCTGTATGTGTGGTGGTGGAGGTCTGTATGTGTGGTGGTGGAGGTCTGTATGTGTGGTGGTGGAGGTCTGTATGTGTGGTGGTGGGTCTGTATGTGTGGTAGTGGAGGTCTGTATGTGTAGTAGTGGAGGTCTGTATGTGTGGTGGTGGGTCTGTATGTGTGGTGGTGGGTCTGTATGTGTGGTGATGGAGGTCTGTATGTGTGGTGATGGGTCTGTATGTGTGGTGGTGGTCTGTATGTGTGGTAGCGGTGGTCTGTATGTGTGGTGGTGGTGGTCTGTATGTGTGGTAGTGGTGGGTCTGTATGTGTGGTGGTGGAGGTCTGTATGTGTGGTGGTGGAGGTCTGTATGTGTAGTAATGGAGGTCTGTATGTGTGGTGGTGGGTCTGTATGTGTGGTGGTGGAGGTCTGTATGTGTGGTAGCGGTGGTCTGTATGTGTGGTGGTGGTGGGTCTGTATGTGTGGTAGTGGTGGGTCTGTATGTGTGGTGGTGGAGGTCTGTATGTGTGGTGGTGGAGGTCTGTATGTGTGGTGGTGGGTCTGTATGTGTGGTGGTGGAGGTCTGTATGTGTGGTGGTGGCGGTCTGTATATGTGGTGGTGGAGGTCTGTATGTGTGGTGGTGGAGGTCTGTATGTGCGGTGGTGGAGGCCTGTATGTGTGGTAGTGGAGGGCTGTATGTGTGGTGGTGGAGGGCTGTATGTGTGGTAGTGGTGGGTCTGTATGTGTGGTAGTGGTGGGTCTGTATGTGTGGTGGTGGAGGTCTGTATGTGTGGTGGTGGTGGGTCTGTATGTGTGGTGGTGGAGGTCTGTATGTGTGGTAGTGGTGGGTCTGTATGTGTGGTAGTGGTGGGTCTGTATGTGTGGTGGTGGAGGTCTGTATGTGTGGTAGTGGAGGTCTGTATGTGTGGTAGTGGTCGGTCTGTATGTGTGGTAGTGGTGGGTCTGTATGTGTGGTGGTGGAGGTCTGTATGTGTGGTGGTGGAGGTCTGTATGTGTGGTGATGGGTCTGTATGTGTGGTGGTGGAGGTCTGTATGTGTGGTAGCGGTGGTCTGTATGTGTGGTGGTGGAGGTCTGTATGTGTGGTAGTGGTGGGTCTGTATGTGTGGTAGTGGTGGGTCTGTATGTGTGGTGGTGGAGGTCTGTATGTGTGGTGGTGGAGGTCTGTATGTGTAGTAGTGGAGGTCTGTATGTGTGGTGGTGGTGGTCTGTATGTGTGGTGGTGGAGGTCTGTATGTGTGGTGGTGGAGGTCTGTATGTGTGGTGGTGGAGGTCTGTATGTGTGGTGGTGGTGGTCTGTATGTGTGGTGGTGGAGGTCTGTATGTGTGGTGGTGGAGGTCTGTATGTGTGGTGGTGGAGGGCTATATATGTGGTAGTGGAGGCCTGTATGTGTGGTAGTGGAGGTCTGTATGTGTGGTAGCGGTGGTCTGTATGTGTGGTGGTGGAGGTCTGTATGTGTGTTAGTGGTGGGTCTGTATGTGTGGTAGTGGAGGCCTGTATATGTGGTAGTGGAGGCCTGTATATGTGGTAGTGGAGGCCTGTATGTGTGGTAGTGGAGGCCTGTATGTGTGGTAGTGGAGGCCTGTATGTGTGGTAGTAGTGGGTCTGTATGTGTGGTGGTGGAGTGCTGTATGTGTGGTAGTGGAGGTCTGTATGTGTGGTGGTGGAGGTCTGTATGTGTGGTAGTGGAGGACTGTATGTGTGGTGGTGGAGGACTGTATGTGTGGTAGTGGAGGCCTGTATGTGTGGTGGTAGAGGTCTGTATGTGTGGTAGTGGAGGCCTGTATGTGTGGTAGTGGAGGTCTGTATGTGTGGTAGTGGAGGTCTGTATGTGTGGTAGTGGAGGGCTGTATGTATGGTGGTAGTCTGTATGAGTGGTGGTGGTCTGTATGTGTGGTGGTGGTGTTTCTGTATGTGTGGTGGTGGTGGTCTGTATGTGTGGTTGTGGAGGCCTGTATGTGTGGTGGTGGAGGCCTGTATGTGTGGTGGTGGAGGGTCTGTATGTGCGGTGATGGACGTCTGTATGTGGTAGTGGAGGTCTGTATGTGTGGTAGTGGAGTCCTGTATGTGTTGTAGTGGAGGCCTGTATGTGTGGTGGTGGTGGGTCTGTATGTGTGGTGGTGGAGGTCTGTATGTGTGGTGGTGGAGGTCTGTATGTGTGGTGGTGGAGGTCTGTATGTGTGGTAGTGGAGGTCTGTATGTGTGGTAGTGGAGTCCTGTATGTGTTGTAGTGGAGGCCTGTATGTGTGGTGGTGGTGGGTCTGTATGTGTGGTGGTGGAGGTCTGTATGTGTGGTGGTGGAGGTCTGTATGTGTGGTGGTGGAGGTCTGTATGTGTGGTAGTGGAGGTCTGTATGTGTGGTAGTGGAGGTCTGTATGTGTGTAGTGGAGGTCTGTATGTGTGGTACTGGAGGTCTGTAAGTGTAGTAGTGGAGGTCTGTATGTGTGGTAGTGGAGGTCTGTATGTTTGGTAGTGGAGGTCTGTATGTGTGGTGGTGGTGGGTCTGAATGTGTGGTGGTGGTGGGTCTGTATGTGTGGTGGTGGAGGCCTGTATGTGTGGTAGTGGAGGCCTGTATGTGTGGTAGTGGAGGTCTGTATGTGTGGTAGTGGAGGCCTGTATGTGTGGTGGTGGTGGGTCTGTATGTGTGGTGGTGGGTCTGTATGTGTGGTAGTGGAGGTCTGTATGTGCGGTAGAGGAGGCCTGTATGTGTGGTAGTGGAGGCCTGTATGTGTGGCAGTGGTGGGTCTGTATGTTTGGTAGTGGAGGTCTGTATGTGTGGTAGTGATGGGTGTGTATGTGTGGTAGTGGAGGTGTGTATGTGTGGTAGTGGTGGTCTGTATGTGTGGTAGTGGAGGCCTGTATGTGTGGTAGTGGTGGGTCTGTATGTGTGGTAGTGGAGGTCTGTATGTGTGGTGGTGGAGGTCTGTATGTTTGGTGGTGGAGGTCTGTATGTGTGGTGGTGGAGGTCTGTATATGTGGTGGTGGTGGTCTGTATGTGTGGTGGTGGAGGTCTGTATGTGTGGTGGTGGTGGTCTGTATGTGTGGTAGTGGAGGCCTGAATGTGTGGTGGTGGAGGCCTGTATGTGTGGTGGTGGAGGCCTGTATGTGTGGTGGTGGAGGCCTGTATGTGTGGTAGTGGAGGTCTGTATGTGTGGTAGTGGTGGGTCTGTATGTGTGGTAGTGGTGGGTCAGTATGTGTGGTAGTGGTGGGTCTGTATGTGTGGTAGTGGTGGGTCTGTATGTGTGGTGGTGGAGGTCTGTATGTGTGGTGGTGGAGGTCTGTATGTGTAGTAGTGGAGGTCTGTATGTGTGGTGGTGGTGGTCTGTATGTGTGGTGGTGGAGGTCTGTATGTGTGGTGTTGGAGGTCTGTATGTGTGGTGGTGGAGGCCTGTATGTGTGGTAGTGGTGGGTCTGTATGTGCGGTAGTGGTGGTCTGTATGTGTGGTGGTGGGTCTGTATGTGTGGTAGTGGTGGGTCTGTATGTGTGGTGGTGGAGGTCTGTATGTGTGGTAGTGGAGGTCTGTATGTGTGGTGGTGGAGGTCTGTATGTGTGGTGGTGGAGGTCTGTATGTGTGGTGGTGGGTCTGTATGTGCGGTAGTGGTGGTCTGTATGTGTGGTGGTGGGTCTGTATGTGTGGTAGTGGTGGGTCTGTATGTGTGGTGGTGGAGGTCTGTATGTGTGGTAGTGGAGGTCTGTATGTGTGGTGGTGGAGGTCTGTATGTGTGGTGGTGGAGGTCTGTATGTGTGGTGGTGGGTCTGTATGTGCGGTAGTGGTGGTCTGTATGTGTGGTGGTGGGTCTGTATGTGTGGTAGTGGTCCGTCTGTATGTGTGGTGGTGGAGGTCTGTATGTGTGGTGGTGGAGGTCTGTATGTGTGGTGGTGGAGGTCTGTATGTGTGGTGGTGGTTCTGTATGTGCGGTAGTGGTGGTCGGTATGTGTGGTGGTTGGTCTGTATGTGTGGTAGTGGTGGGTCTGTATGTGTGGTGGTGGGTCTATATGTGTGGTAGTGGTGGGACTGTATGTGTGGTGGTGGAGGTCTGTATGTGTGGTAGTGGAGGTCTGTATGTATGGTGGTGGAGGTCTGTATGTGTGGTGGTGGAGGTCTGTATGTGTGGTGGTGGGTCTGTATGTGCGGTAGTGGTGGTCTGTATGTGTGGTGGTGGGTCTGTATGTGTGGTAGTGGTGGGTCTGTATGTGTGGTGGTGGAGGTCTGTATGTGTGGTAGTAGAGGTCTGTATGTGTGGTGGTGGAGGTCTGTATGTGTGGTGGTGGAGGTCTGTATGTGTGGTGGTGAGTCTGTATGTGCGGTAGTGGTGGTCTGTATGTGTGGTGGTGGGTCTGTATGTGTGGTGGTGGAGGTCTATATGTGTGGTGGTGGAGGTCTGTATGTGTGGTGGTGGAGGTCTGTATGTGTGGTGGTAAAGGTCTGTATGTGTGGTAGTGGAGGTCTGTATGTGTAGTAGTGGAGGTCTGTATGTGTGGTGGTGGGTCTGTATGTGTGGTGGTGGGTCTGTATGTGTGGTGATGGAGGTCTGTATGTGTGGTGATGGGTCTGTATGTGTGTTGGTGGAGGTCTGTATGTGTGGTAGCGGTGGTCTGTATGTGTGGTGGTGGTGGTCTGTATGTGTGGTAGTGGTGGGTCTGTATGTGTGGTGGTGGAGGTCTGTATGTGTGGTGGTGGGTCTGTATGTGTGGTGGTGGAGGTCTGTATGTGTGGTAGCGGTGGTCTGTATGTTTGGTGGTGGTGGGTCTGTATGTGTGGTAGTGGAGGGTCTGTATGTGTGGTGGTGTAGGTCTGTATGTGTGGTGTTGGGTCTGTATGTGTGGTGGTGGAGGTCTGTATGTGTGGTGGTGGAGGTCTGTATGTGTGGTAGTGGTGGGTCTGTATGTGTGGTAGTGGTGGGTCTGTATGTGTGGTGGTGGAGGTCTGTATATGTGGTGGTGGAGGTCTGTATGTGTGGTGGTGGAGGTCTGTATGTGCAACCCGTTCTCACACAAGACAGCACATATATGACTTAATGCTTAAAGTCAATATGTTGAATATGAATTAGTAAATATGTGATATATTCCCAGTTACTTTTTTTTCCAAGGCCCAAACTCTTCCTCACGTACCAATTTACGTCTCACAGTACCCGTCCGTCAACCTAGATAGCAGAATAGTCGTGATTGGCTCAATTATAAGGAAAATTGTACTTTTCAGGTCCCACATGGGTTGTGAAATTTACCTACTATTGTCCATGCTCTTAGAATATTATAGATCAGCTACTTTCTATTGAAGGCTCGTAGTTTTGTTTTGAGAAATATTAGTTGTTCTTAGTAAATTATAATAAGCACTAAAAATGATTACATAGAATAACAGTCCTTCACCAATCAATATTATATACCATAGTTTGTGCTTTACAAATCTTTAAAGGATGTTTTGTAGGAACGCTAACAGAAAACGATGGTACATTGGAATGTCTATGGGGTAAACTACTGTAAACAGGATGGTATTGTGTCTACTATACCAACTACAGGATCGGTATATTGTCCACTACCACCTGTTAGGTGGGTAAGGGGTGCAATACCACCCACAGGATGGGTATGAGGGTCAGATCCACCCAGAGGATGAGAATGGGGATCACATCCACCCACAGGAAGGGTATGGGGTCCAATACCACCCACAGGATGAGCATGGCGTCCACTACAACCCACAGGATGGGTATGGGGCTCCAACCACCCATAGAAAGGGTATGGGGCCCCAACCACCCATAGAATGGGTATGGGATCCAATAACACCCACTGGATGTATATGGCGTTCATTGCCGCGCGTCGAGCTCGAAAACCGCAGCATTCATCTCAGAACCATGCCTATTTCACGCAGATTCCTTAATAAACGTAAGAATTTTATATGTCACAAGAAAGATAGAAATATAAGCTTTATTCTAAATACCTTACCATGGGCATATTTAAATTTAAAGCGAAGATACGTGTACTTTTATAATAGCCGAGCTCCGACCCCGGACAGATCGATCCACCGAGCCTCTCTCTCTCAGAACAATGTTTATTTCACGTGAATTCGTTAATAAACATATATGTTTTATATGTCTCAAGAAAGACAGACATATAAGCTTCACTTTAAACACTTTACCATAGACATACTTAAAGTTCTAATGAAGATACATGTATTTTAAAAATTAAGGAGCTCCCACCCCGTACAGACTGAACAACAGAGCAACTCTCTCTCAGATCAATGTTTATTTCACGTAAATTCGTTAATAAACACAAATGTTTTATATGTCTTAAGCAAGATAGAAATAAGAGCTTCATTTTAAATACATTACAATAGACATATTTATAGCTCAAGTGAAGATACATATGTTTTTATAGTAGCGCTTAGTAGCTTGTCGGGCTTGGAGTGCAGACGCCTACGCACTTGCCGATATATTGTATAATTAACAAAGATACGCTAATAAAGCCTAAAATCTTATATGCCTCCAGAAAGACCGAGATATGAACATTAATATGATTGCACCAAATGAAATATATCATGTTCGAGAACAGAGATATATCAATTTTAAATTAAGTTTCGACTCTTGCTCGGGCGAGAGAGATGGGGCGACTCTCGCCCCATCTATTGGAGATTCTGTGCACTAAAGACCCAAAGCTACTCAACCCCTCTTAGCATTATTTAAGTAATGAAGTAATATGATATATTTACTCACTATAATGTTGGTGCTGAATGCAGAACATGAGAAAACATATATTTACTCCAAACTAATGTAATTTCATTATGAAATAAGTAGCATCAAAGGAAGTCGATGGTCCAAGCGGCAATGTTGTGGAGCGACTTATCCAAGATATATCGTTGTTTGGTAAGTGTTTGTTGGCATATCCAGTTGTTGCACTTCTCTGCACAAATTATCACAAATTTAAAATATAATGTTAACAAGTAGAATACGTATTTTTAATAAAATCTAACATAACTAGCCAGAAAACATTTAACATTTATTAAAATATATATGTTTGGAAGTTAAATCGACTTCATATTCAATTTCTTTCTTTATTATGCACCCCATACCCATCCCGTGGGCGGTGGTGTACAGGATTACAGAGGCACATAATCGGTTCAGGAACTGAACCCTCTAGTTCGTTTAGCTAAGCAAATAACAATATATGACGCTAGTTAAAAAATTATCAATGTTGTATACACATGTACACACCCTCATACATACATGTATATATAATATATATATATATATATATATATATATATATATATATATATATATATATATATATATATATATATATATATATATATATATATATATATATACGTATACACATATACATACATATCTAATCACCCACATAATTACACACATCAATAATCTTTGTGTCACTAGTGACATTACAAGAGGCTCACAACAGTCACTATACGAGGCACTTTACATCTATAGTGAGTCACACAGTTACTAGTCTTGCTGCACACCCACCCAACTGGGCGGCAGCTTTACAGTCATGTGCATGCATTACCAACAGTAAGCAAATTTTGGATACTTTGCTAAAATTTCGGGCAGCACACCATTATGAATGAAGTACTTATACATTTCTTGGACACTATTGATGGTGTTATCTCTAAATTCCGCAATTTTTTCACATTCCATTATATAATGACGCAAAGTATGCGAATAGTTCTGCTGACAGAGTTTACATTTAGTCAAATGTAAATCAGCAGATGTTACAAACTCCCAGAGGTACTTGTAGCCTAGCCTAAGCCTAGCAGTGGTAACATCTAGAAGTCTGAGTATCTAGTGGGCCATTTTTGGTAAGCAGAACTGGCGCTGTGGGATGAACCAAACGTCGAGTTAAGGGGCCTAAATGAATGCTCATTCATATATGTCCCACTAGATGCATTCGGAGACCAATATGGGAAGGAATCCACGGGAGACAAACTCTGACTCCATCATTGATTATTTCACTATATCTGTGTCTAGCTTCAGAGATAAGCACGTCACAGTTATGCCTTGGGAAGCTGAGGGCAGTCAAGGATGACAAGGAGTCACTTACAATTAGCGTGTCAACTTTGGATTCATATACGCGCTCTAGTGCAAGGATTATGGCAACCAATTCTGTTTGAAGAGTGGAGGCCCAGTTACTTAGACGTGCTCCACACTCATGGGAGATGGAACCATCTCTCTCTGTCACAACAACTGCATTTCCAGCTGCACCATGGGACTGATGCAAGGATCCATCAGTGTAAATAATTTGGGAAAGGGAGCGCTCTCTGACTAAAACATCAATTTGGCTTAAGGCATTGTACTTTGCTTCTTGTCGAAGCAAGGACTGTTCTTTAATCAGCTTCTTGGGTGGGAAAGGGGGGACAGTAATTTGGAAAGGAGTGATCTCCCATGGGGCAGGAAAGTGTTGTTGTTGTCTCTCTTGGTAGGGGTGATGAAAGTTATACATTCTGAGCACATTGGCAATTACGGTAACCCATTTGGAGGGATGCTGACCTTCAAGGAAGAAGGCTTGGAGGGCTTCAGTTTAATCACCCACACAAATACACACATCAGTAATCTTTTGTGTCACAAGCAGCTAAGTACCCAGTGACCTAAATGTGACCGAAATATTCGACAAAACCTAACCTACTACCTCATCTCGACCTCATTAGTGTTGCTCCCTGGAGGAAGCTAACCTGACGTTTGCTGCTGCCATATCAACAAGTCTACCCCATCTGCTGTATACATCTCTGCTGCTACCATGCTAAACAATTCTAAGCTCGGCAAGGCCGTAAAGAATGATAGCACACCTATCAGGATGAACCCAACCAGCCAAGCTAGCAACAGGAATAATGCGGCTGTCTCCCCCTTAGGGGCTACCGGGGGGAGTACCGACCCTCCCTGCGTCAACAATAACAAACCTTCCCAGCTGATTGAAGCGTCGTCACTGACTCGAGCCTTACAACAGTTATGTAACCATATGGAGCAACTTAAACGAGCTGCCTCCCCATGTACTGACTTTAAGCGTCCCGCTGATAATCCATGGCTCAGATTATTGACTCAAATACATGATGACCAAAAGTCTATAATCCGAGAGCAGTCGGACCTGATAATGAAGCTTCAGAGTGATGCTTTGGCAATGCACAAGGCTAACCAAGATCTGTCTGCCAGAGTCGGCCACCTCGAACATGAATTAAGCTCTCTTCGGATCTCGGTTACTAACTTTAAACCAGCAGAAACCTCTAAGAAGCAAGAAGAGATGTTACAAAAGTTAGAGAACCACTTTAACTCCCTACAACAGCAACAAACTGCAACCCAAGACGAATCAGACCAACTTAAGCTCCTTGATTCTGTCATCATCTCATCACAGGATTTTCCCCATGAAACTGACAGAGAAGACTGTACTGCCATCGTGATCCAGGAATTGCGTACTAAGTTGAATTATTCAATCGAAGCAAGAGACATTAAGTCAGCTTATAGAGTGGGTACCAAATCATCTGGTGCAAACAACAGAAGGATACGCGTGAAGTTAGATAGCTGCTCCCGCAAGTCAGACCTTATCACTGCAGCAGTCGCTATGAAATCCAAGGTTTATGTGAACGAATGTCTTACCAGATTCAGACAAAATCTCTTATTTAAACTACGTGGAATTCGCAATAGATCCACTGCTATTAAACATTGTTTTGTGCGCGATGGTAAAATAATAGCTAGGAAGACTGACTCTGGAAAAACTTATGTCATAACCACTGAAGCACACCTCACTTCTTTCCTGGATGACTGTGGGATATCAGCTGAATAACCAGAACATAATTTGTAGTCTCACATACAACCAAAGTGTACTTAAGCTCTGCCTTTCCTTTCCAAAGGTGTTTATTTTTATTTTTATTTTAATTTTTACTTTATTTTTTGTTTGTCATCTTTGCCTGTTTTATACTCTTAATTATTTGTTCTTAGTTAATCCCCTTGTCACTAAACCTAGGGCTTTTTATTACCCTGTTAATTAACCATTACTAAGCTAATTATCTTCAAGATCATTTTTTTATGATTATTATTTTTCTTATTATTTTTTATTTTACATTTATATTGTCAGTCTCTACTGTTTTTTTGTGTTTTATTTTATGTAACTTCTGTGTCCTCCCTGGCTATCTATTGGATCTTTATTTTACTTCTAAATTGTTACTATTTTATTGTATCTGCTCTTATTCTTGTGTTTTGCTTTATCGTGTATCTTGTATCGTGATCCCTCTGCATCTCTATGCACACTGATATTGATCCTGATCAAAATCTTCTGTCTCATATCTATACCAACCAGCACATTGATCATCATTATTGTAAGTATTTCACAGCACACCAGGCTAAAAACAAACTCCAAAATAGCACCTATCTATCAGTTTATAACCAAAATGTTAGATCACTTGGTAAACATTTTGACGATTTAAATGCACTACTCACAGCACTAGGTACTAACCTATCGTTCATTATTTTAACAGAAACTTGGCTAAATAAAGACTATACCCAACTCTACAACTTAGCTGGTTATAAAGCCATTCATAACTGTAGGCCTAATAAAAAAGGTGGTGGCACAGCTATATATTACCGAGATACATTTATCTGCAACAGTGTTATTAGTGACAGAGATGACTACTGTGAATATACTTTTGCTCAGTTTACAATTAAATCCCTTAAATCCTCTTTGACTATTGGAGCCATCTATAGATTTCCTAATACTAACATAGCTTCTTTCTCAGACAACCTAAGGAATCTTATTATAAACAACAATCTCAACAAAAACCACATCATTCTGGGAGGAGACTTTAATATTGACCTGGGTCAACAAAACTGCTCTCAAGTTGACTATTTCCTTAACAGCATGAACTCCTGTATGCTAATCCCCACTATCACCAAACCTACCCGAGTCACTCAAACATCAGCCACTACCTTGGACCACATATGGACAAACATAACAGCTCCCCTTGTATCTGGTATAATCTACGACAGAACAACTGACCACTATCCTACCTTTCTCATAGCGAACATGGACATAACACCACCAAAAAGCAAGAAATTTTCATTTAGGCTACACAGTGAATCAGCTTTAGACAATCTTACAGAGGCACTTCACAATATTAACTGGGATTCTGAATTCAATAATACCCATGATATAAATTCATTAGCTAACCTCTTCCTCTCCAAAACTCTAAGCCTCTACAACCTTCATTGTCCCCTTCTTACAAAGCAAGTAACTGACAAAAGATTAAACAATCCATGGCTCACAAATGGCATTCTCAACTCAATCAACAAGAAACATGAATATGAAAAGAAAGTTAGGATTGGCCTAGTTTCAAAGGAAGTAGCTAAAAGGTACTCATCAATGCTTACCAGTATCATAAGAAAGGCAAAACTTGCATATTATGTGAATAGATTCAATGAAGCAAAAGGCAACATGAAAAACACTTGGAAAACTATCTCTAGTATCCTAGGAACTAAACAACACTCACATAACCAAATAAAACTCTACAAGGATGGGGATATACCGTCAACTGATTTAGAAATGGCAAATGAATTTAATAGTTTCTTTTCATCGGTTGGTGCTAATCTTGCCAGTAAAATCCCACAGACTCAGACACATATTAACACATATCTCTCAGGCAGCTATCCAAACTCTCTTCTCCTTTCACCAATCAGCCCGGCAGATGTTGTGTCCATCATACACTCTCTAAAAACCAAGGCAGGGAACACCAGTGAAATTCCGTCCATTGTGTACAAGAGAGCCTCCCATGCCCTTGCCCCACCCATAGCACTACTGTTCAACAAATCTATAGAGTGTCACACCTTCCCTGATATCCTCAAAAAAGCAAGAGTAACGCCAGTCCATAAAGGAGGCAATCCGGCGGACATAAACAATTATAGACCAATATCAAATCTACCCATTCTATCAAAAATATTTGAAAAAATTATTTACAAACAGCTCTATTCCTACCTCGTAAAATTCGACATACTCAGCCCCTGCCAGTTTGGCTTCCGGTCCCAAAAGAGTACCAATGATGCAATCATTAGTCTCCTTGACATTATCTACTCAGCCCTTGACAAAAATGAGTTTCCGATTGGACTCTTCATTGACCTAAGAAAAGCCTTTGATACTGTTAATCACAACTACCTCTTATTTAAACTCCAGCATTATGGAATCCGAGGCCTTGCCCTTGACTACATCCGATCCTATCTTAGTGACAGACACCAATATGTAACCATCAATGATACAACTTCTTCCACTCTACCAATTACCGTTGGAGTGCCACAGGGCAGCATCTTAGGACCTCTTCTATTTCTTATATATATAAACGATCTGCCTAATGTCTCTAATATTCTCAAACCTATATTGTTTGCTGACGATACTACCCTTATCTACTCAAACCTCAACCCACATACACTAAATAATGTTGTGAATAATGAATTAAAAAAAGTCCACTTATGGATGTCAACGAACAAACTAACATTAAACATCGAAAAGACTTACTACATCTTATTTGGAAGCAAATCATCAAATGCAATTCAGCTACAGATAGACAACATTAACATCAGTAATAAAAATGATGGCAAGTTTCTTGGCCTATTCCTAGACAAGAGACTCAACTTCAGCACCCACATTCAACACATAACTAAGAAAGTCTCTAAGACAGTTGGTATACTCTCCAAAATCAGATATTATGTTCCTAACTCTGCTCTCCTCTCACTATATTATGCACTAATCTACCCCTATCTTAATTATGGTATCTGTGCATGGGGGTCTACCACTGCAAACCACCTTAAGCCCATCATCACACAGCAAAAATCTGCTATCAGAATAATAACTAACTCTGCTTTCAGACAACACTCAGCTCCCTTGTTTAAATCTCTAAACTTGCTAAATATTTACTCCCTCCACACATTCTCTTGTGTCAACTACATTTACAAAACCCTGTTCTTAAATGCAAACCATGCTCTGAAACTCTCCCTGGACAGATGTAATAGGACCCATTATCACCACACCAGAAATAAATATCTCTTTGATATCCCCAGGGTCAAACTTAATCTGTGTAAACACTCTATGCAAATTAAGGGACCTAGTCTATGGAACTCACTCCCTAGTGAATTGAAAAACTGTAAAACTTTTGCCTTATTTAAAAGCAAAACCAAAAAGTACCTAACTTCATCTATTTAGTTTCCTACACTGAGCTTTAAATTTGCTCTGTACCTAGTGGTACCCAATCTCCTAATTTTTATGTAATATCAAACAACCTTATCATTGTGTTCATTGCTGTCTTCTTTTATGTGCTAGCCATATGCTGTATTGTGACTACCAATTTTTGTCAACTACCATTCAAGCTGTCATTGCAATCAATCTTATATTGTTTCTGCTGTATTGTGCCTACCAATTTGTTGTCAACTACCATTTTAAGCTGTCATTGCAATCAATCATAGCTACCTATGTGCTTTAATATACTGTACCTATAATTTTCTCTCATCTTTTTTTTTTTCATTCCATGTAATCTGTTATCATTTTTTTGTCTATAAATTTTGCAAGTATTTACCTCCTTAAAATTTTCTTAGATTAAGGACCTGCCCGAAACGCTGCGCGTGCTAGTGGCTTTACAAGACTGTAATTACCATAATTGTATCCTCACATTCCTTATGTACATTCTTGTATATGCATAAATAAATAAATTCAACAAGAGGCTCACAATAGTCACTATAAAAGGCACTTTACATCTATGAGGAGTCGCACAGTTACTAGTCTAATTGCTCCACACCCACCCAACTGGGCGGCAGCTTTACAGTCATGTGCTCCACACCCACCCAACTGGGCGGCAGCTTTACAGTCATGTGCTGCATACATACCCAACTGGGCGGCAGCTTTACAGTCATGTGCTCCACACCCACCCAACTGGGCAGCAGCTTTATAGTCATGTGTATGCATTACCTACAGTAAGCAAATTTTGGATACTTCGCTAAGATTTCGGGCAGCACATCATTATGAATGAAGTACTTATACACATTTCATGGACACTATTGATGTTGTTATCTTTAAATTCCGCGATTTTTTCACATTCCATTATATAATGACGCAAAGTATGCGAATAGTTCTGCTGACAGAGTTTACATTTAGTCAAATCTACATCGTCAGATGTTACAAATTCCCAGAGGTACTTGTAGCTGAGCCTAAACCTAGCAGTGGTAATTAACATCTAGAAGTCAGTTAACATTATTGGATGACCCATAGACGAGCGATTCATCAAAGTTTATACTATATTGTGAAATTGAGAGTCAGTGTAGTAACATAAATTGGTAAATCATAAATATTGTAAGTTAAGAATCTGATGCATGTGTGTGTGTGTTGGGGGGGGGGGGGGCGGGGGTTATACCCTTGGTAAGTGAGAGTGGAAAGTAACCTTAGACGTACTGCGGTCAATGTGGGGGGGAGGGGGAGGGAGGGTGGGAGAGTCAAATCCACCCTCCAACATCTGGACATAGTACCAGCAGCCTCCACAACTCTCCATCAACCTCCAGCTGGTGCTTGTAGATGCTTCATCTAACCTCACTTATGTCACACATTAACCTACAGTTCCTGTGATATTTAAACCCCTCATCACAGTGGCGTCTCACCAATATAAACTGTATTGGATTTTATCCCGAAATAGCTATATGCTGACTGGACGTGTATGTATGTATGTATGTATGTATGTATGTATGTATGTATGTATGTATGTATGTATGTATGTATGTATGTATGTATGGATGGATGGATGTATATATGTACGCATGCATGTATGTATGGATGTATGTATGTATCTATGTATATATGTATGTATGTATGTATATATGTATATACGCATGTATGTATGTATGTATATACGCATGTATGTATGTATGTATGTATGTATGTATGTATGTATGTATGTATGTATGTATGTATGTATGTATGCATGTATGCATGCATGTATGCATGTATGTATGTATGTATGTACGTATGTACGTATGTATGTATGTATGTATGTATGTATGTATGTATGTATGTATGTATGTATGTATGTATGTATGTATGTATGTATGTATGTATGTATTCCCAATCACGTTAGTATTCCCAATCACGTTAAAGACTGCCCCTCTATCATCCAATTAAAGAGAAATACAACTATGTACTAAATAATCAACTCCTCATAACTTTAATTATGCTGACTTTCCTATCTGTATTCAGACTGAGCCTACCATCATTATAGGTGATTATAACGCTAGACATAGGAATATTGGTAATTCGCAGTTCAGTAATCGTAACGGCAACCAACTGGTGTCACTATTAGGTAGTCACGATGATGCACAGATTGTGGGTGACCTTGAACCAACGCATATCTACAGAGGTATTCTTGATCTATGTGTCGGTGTCAACGTCTCCCACACCGTGTGCGCCTCGTCAATAGTGCCAGATATGGCGTCTGATCTTCTGACCATATTAGACACTGTAAGCATTGGAAGCTCTATCCTCCCTGGTGGAGTGTTCAAGCGGAAGAGGCTGGCTGTGCCCATCGATCAACGAGACAATCTTGTTGCTCATGTGTCAGATTGGTGCAGTTCATCTGAGCCTTCATCAGTTGAAGATTTTAACAATGAGCTCACAGGTACTCTCGAGCAGTTTATAGAATCACTTGATCCATCGTCCAGGCCACGTAACCCAAATTACACTGGTCATAACACTTATGCTTATTATAATGATTCTAAATTGCATGCACTAAAACGCACTGCCAGAATAATTGGACTAGCTTGTAGAAGGACCCGCACTGCTGAAATGCTTCGGCTCTTTCAAGTGGCTCTGGCTAAGGCCAGGGAACGTATGGTGGAGCTGAGGTAGACAGACTGGGAAACTTTTGTCAGTGGTCTCAATTCTCACACGCCACTAAGTCGGGCATGGAAGGATATCAACAAGATCAATGGGAAAAATGCTGCAGAGATCTCGTACCCTAATCCTCTGCACAGAGCAAATGAGCTTGTTGGTGCTTGGGGCACGACTTCCAGCTTTGACAGTCTTCCTCTACCCTAACAGAATGAATTAAATGATAGATATACTGATAGGGCAAGGCTCCTTGACTTCATGCGTCATCAAGAGGATGACTGTGACATGCTTTTTACTGAATACAAACTAGATTCTGCTCTACATTCTGCTAGATTCTGCCTTTGCAAAGCTACATCACCTGGGGAGGATGGAGTTACTTACGGCATACTGCGTATGCTTCTGCTAGTTCCAGGGAATCCCTTGCTTCAATTGTATAATATGAGCTATGTAACTGGGGAGCTTCCTAAGTCATGGACCAACAGTCTTATTATTCCCATTTCTAAACCTCACCAGCCGAGTGCTATTCGCCCAATCACCCTCACTAGTTGTCTCTATAAGTGTCTTGAGAGGATGGTTCTCAACCGTCTCCTTTACAAAATTAATAATATGTTGTCTCCCCAGATATATGGCTTTACGCATGGAAAGAGTGTACATCACTGTATTACCACATTCCTCACCCTGCATACTGATAGGTCATATACCACTTTCCTAGATCTTAAGTCAGCCTTTGACAATGCTAACCCACACGTCATTCTGAGAGAACTTGCTAAAATGAATGTTGGAATGTTAATGTTGAAAATTGTTCAAACTGAAATAAATATATAACACTGTACGGTACAGTTGTGTTTAATTATGTTTTGCGATTCCTTTGGAAAAGGTATTTGTGTACCAAGTACTACTAGGTCATTATGAGATATGCTGAATGTTGTCAATATACCATCTGAATACGCTTCACTTTGCGTTAATCATTGGACGTCCTAATGATTAAGGTCCCCAAAAGGACTTAATCAGACCTCAGTGGATAATTTTACTCTCCCTCTCTCTCTATCTCTCTCAGAGCATCCCCTTATGTGTTGTAGTGGGTGCTGAAGTTCAGTCTCTTGTCTATGTATAGGTGAAGGAGCTTTCCATAATTGTTATTGCTAATGTTTACTTGTAATACTGGGTATACATCCGGTGTTCTTACCCTCGACCGCGGCGAGGGTAAGCCGCGGTCGTATGGTCTGAAACCCACAAATATTTACAAGGGGGGGGGGGGGGGGATAACATTTCCTCTTCAAGCACGCGCACACAAATGAACTATGTTACTTAACTGGAAGCACTCGTACAACATAATTTACACGATTTCTCAGGATCATTATACTTCTTACCAGCATATATACAGTATAGTACCTAGGAGGTTCTCTTCAATGATATTTAAGATAATTAAAAGAACCCAAGCAAACTACTGTGGAAATGTGCAGGACAAACATATCAATTGTGACACTAGCTCTCCACATATGGCATTTGCTTAATTTAGAAACTGTACTTGTGGTCGATCTCGAACCCATGTTGTTGATGTGACGATGTGTTATGAATTTTGTGGATAGCTCCTCAAGATTGTAACTTGCTTAGATAAATAAATTGTGTGTTCAGTCCCTGAATCCATTATGTGATAAATTAACTAAACTAAAAACTATAGTCTGGCGACGAAACCTGAACTGCATAATGTAAATAGGGATTAACCAGAAAAAGATATAGGTGAAGAATAACACCAGGTAACTGCGTTAATTACAATATCTAGATCAAACTAACATTGATTTTCAAAAGGTTGTATATTTTCCATCAATGGAGAGCATCAGCCAAGAAGCCTTCTTTAAAATATGAATATCTTTCCTCACCCAATAAGATCTAATCTCTGAATAAAACGCAAAAACGACTTGATTGTAACCTATCCACCGTTGCCCATTGGATGGGGGAGAGGGGGTTATGTGTAAGATAAACATATCAATTGTGACACTAGCCCTCCATATATGTCAGTTGCTTAAATTATAAACTGTACTTGTGGTCGGTCTCGAGCCCATTGTTGATGTGACAATGTGCATTGACTTTTGTAACTACCTTATCAAGATTATAACTTGCTTAGCTATATGAATTGTGGAGCTCAGTCCCTGAGCCCATTATGTGCCTCTGTAACACTCCACTATCGCCCATAGGATGGGTATGGGGTGCATAATAAATGAACTAAACTAAGCTCTGCCTTTTTGTTAACAGATACAATTATAAGCTTTATTTGTGAATCTCAATTAATTAAACAATATATCACAGAGCCTGTAGGGTTCGGTGAGATGAGCGAAGAGACATGGGAGATTTTACATAAGTACAGTACATGGTAGTTTAAGTAGCGAACGCATGTCAACGAATAACGAGTATATATTACAAGTGTTGTTACATTCTTGTAACAACAACTATTGTCCTATGAAGTCGATTTAACTTCCAAACATATATATTTTAATAAATGTTAAATGTTTTCTGGCTAGTTATGTTAGATTTTATTAAAAATACGTATTCTACTTGTTAACATTATATTTTAAATTTGTGATAATTTGTGCAGAGAAGTGCGACAACTGGATATGCCAACAAACACTTACCAAACAACGATATATCTTGGATAAGTCGCTCCACAACATTGCCGCTTGGACCATCGACTTCCTTTGATGCTACTTATTTCATAATGAAATTACATTAGTTTGGAGTAAATATATGTTTTCTCATGTTCTGCATTCAGCACCAACATTATAGTGAGTAAATATATCATATTACTTCATTACTTAAATAATGCTAAGAGGGGTTGAGTAGCTTTGGGTCTTTAGTGCACAGAATCTCCAATAGATGGGGCGAGAGTCGCCCCATCTCTCTCGCCCGAGCAAGAGTCGAAACTTAATTTAAAATTGATATATCTCTGTTCTCGAACATGATATATTTCATTTGGTGCAATCATAATAATGTTCATATCTCGGTCTTTCTGGAGGCATATAAGATTTTAGGCTTTATTAGCGTATCTTTGTTAATTATACAATATATCGGCAAGTGCGTAGGCGTCTGCACTCCAAGCCCGACAAGCTACTAAGCGCTACTATAAAAACATATGTATCTTCACTTGAGCTATAAATATGTCTATTGTAATGTATTTAAAATGAAGCTCTTATTTCTATCTTGCTTAAGACATATAAAACATTTGTGTTTATTAACGAATTTACGTGAAATAAACATTGATCTGAGAGAGAGTTGCTCTGTTGTTCAGTCTGTACGGGGTGGGAGCTCCTTAATTTTTAAAATACATGTATCTTCATTAGAACTTTAAGTATGTCTATGGTAAAGTGTTTAAAGTGAAGCTTATATGTCCGTCTTTCTTGAGACATATAAAACATATATGTTTATTAACGAATTCACGTGAAATAAACATTGTTCTGAGAGAGAGAGGCTCGGTGGATCGATCTGTAACGGTTCTATTGTTACGTAAAGTATGGTGACAAATAAACACAGACACTAAGATACTATATATATATTTGGTCGAATATACAGAAGTACACCGGTGATACTTTGGTGTGAGTTGAGCGCACTGAGCGTCGGTACAGTATCTCGCAAGTGTCTGCTCTAGACCACACTTGAAAGTAGACTCTGGTTAATGTTTGCTATCCTCCTGCTTATATGCCCGGGCAACTCCTCACCGTATTGCCCGGGCAACGCCTCACCTCATTCATCTCCAAAGGTTGACAGGAATATTAACAATGCATTTGGAGCGAGTATATTATTGGGATAATCTACTCGCTACAGATCTGTCCGGGGTCGGAGCTCGGCTATTATAAAAGTACACGTATCTTCGCTTTAAATTTAAATATGCCCATGGTAAGGTATTTAGAATAAAGCTTATATTTCTATCTTTCTTGTGACATATAAAATTCTTACGTTTATTAAGGAATCTGCGTGAAATAGGCATGGTTCTGAGATGAATGCTGCGGTTTTCGAGCTCGACGCGCGGCAATGAACGCCATATACATCCAGTGGGTGTTATTGGATCCCATACCCATTCTATGGGTGGTTGGGGCCCCATACCCATTCTATGGGTGGTTGGAGCCCCATACCCTTCCTGTGGGTTGTAGTGGACGCCATGCTCATCCTGTGGGTGGTATTGGACCCCATACCCTTCCTGTGGGTGGATGTGATCCCCATTCTCATCCTCTGGGTGGATCTGACCCTCATACCCATCCTGTGGGTGGTATTGCACCCCTTACCCACCTAACAGGTGGTAGTGGACAATATACCGATCCTGTAGTTGGTATAGTAGACACAATACCATCCTGTTTACAGTAGTTTACCCCATAGACATTCCAATGTACCATCGTTTTCTGTTAGCGTTCCTACAAAACATCCTTTAAAGATTTGTAAAGCACAAACTATGGTATATAATATTGATTGGTGAAGGACTGTTATTCTATGTAATCATTTTTAGTGCTTATTATAATTTACTAAGAACAACTAATATTTCTCAAAACAAAACTACGAGCCTTCAATAGAAAGTAGCTGATCTATAATATTCTAAGAGCATGGACAATAGTAGGTAAATTTCACAACCCGTGTGGGACCTGAAAAGTACAATTTTCCTTATAATTGAACCAATCACGACTATTCTGCTATCTAGGTTGACGGACGGGTACTGTGAGACGTAAATTGGTACGTGAGGAAGAGTTTGGGCCTTGGAAAAAAAAGTAACTGGGAATATATCACATATTTACTAATTCATATTCAACATATTGACTTTAAGCATTAAGTCATATGTGTGCTGTCTTGTGTGAGAACGGGTTGGTATGTGTGGTGGTGGAGGTCTGTATGTGTGGTGGTGGAGGTCTGTATGTGTGGTAGTGGTGGGTCTGTATGCGTGGTAGTGGTGGGTCTGTATGTGTGGTGGTGGAGGTCTGTATGTGTGGTGGTGGAGGTCTGTATGTGTGGTAGTGGTGGGTCTGTATGTGTGGTAGTGTGTGGGTCTGTATGTGTGGTGGTGGAGGTCTGTATGTGTGGTGATGGGTCTGTATGTGTGGTGGTGGAGGTCTGTATGTGTGGTGGTGGAGGTCTGTATGTGTGGTAGCTGTGGTCTGTATGTGTGGTGGTGAAGGTCTGTATGTGTGGTAGTGGTGGGTCTGTATGTGTGGTAGTGGTGGGTCTGTATGTGTGGTGGTGGAGGTCTGTATGTGTGGTGGTGGAGGTCTGTATGTGTAGTAGTGGAGGTCTGTATGTGTGGTGGTGGTGGTCTGTATGTGTGGTGGTGGAGGTCTGTATGTGTGGTGGTGGAGGTCTGTATGAGTGGTGGTGGAGGCCTGTATGTGTGGTAGTGGTGGGTCTGTATGTGCGGTAGTGGTGGTCTGTATGTGCGGTGGTGGGTCTGTATGTGTGGTAGTGGTGGGTCTGTATGTGTGGTGGTGGAGGTCTGTATGTGTGGTAATGGAGGTCTGTATGTGTGGTGGTGGAGGTCTGTATGTGTGGTGGTGGAGGTCTGTATGTGTGGTGGTGGAGGTCTGTATGTGTGGTGGTGGGTCTGTATGTGCGGTAGTGGTGGTCTGTATGTGTGGTGGTGGGTCTGTATGTGTGGTAGTGGTGGGTCTGTATGTGTGGTGGTGGAGGTCTGTATGTGTGGTGGTGGAGGTCTGTATGTGTGGTGGTGGAGGTCTGTATTTGTGGTGGTGGGTCTGTATGTGTGGTAGTGGAGGTCTGTATGTGTAGTAGTGGAGGTCTGTATGTGTGGTGGTGGGTCTGTATGTGTGGTGGTGGGTCTGTATGTGTGGTGATGGAGGTCTGTATGTGTGGTGATGGGTCTGTATGTGTGGTGGTGGAGGTCTGTATGTGTGGTAGCGGTGGTCTGTATGTGTGGTGGTGGTGGTCTGTATGTGTGGTAGTGGTGGGTCTGTATGTGTGGTGGTGGAGGTCTGTATGTGTGGTGGTGGAGGTCTGTATGTGTAGTAGTGGAGGTCTGTATGTGTGGTGGTGGGTCTGTATGTGTGGTGGTGGAGGTCTGTATGTGTGGTAGCGGTGGTCTGTATGTGTGGTGGTGGTGGGTCTGTATGTGTGGTAGTGGTGGGTCTGTATGTGTGGTGGTGGAGGTCTGTATGTGTGGTGGTGGAGGTCTGTATGTGTGGTGGTGGGTCTGTATGTGTGGTGGTGGAGGTCTGTATGTGTGGTGGTGGCGGTCTGTATATGTGGTGGTGGAGGTCTGTATGTGTGGTGGTGGAGGTCTGTATGTGCGGTGGTGGAGGCCTGTATGTGTGGTAGTGGAGGGCTGTATGTGTGGTGGTGGAGGGCTGTATGTGTGGTAGTGGTGGGTCTGTATGTGTGGTAGTGGTGGGTCTGTATGTGTGGTGGTGGAGGTCTGTATGTGTGGTGGTGGTGGGTCTGTATGTGTGGTGGTGGAGGTCTGTATGTGTGGTAGTGGTGGGTCTGTATGTGTGGTAGTGGTGGGTCTGTATGTGTGGTGGTGGAGGTCTGTATGTGTGGTAGTGGAGGTCTGTATGTGTGGTAGTGGTCGGTCTGTATGTGTGGTAGTGGTGGGTCTGTATGTGTGGTGGTGGAGGTCTGTATGTGTGGTGGTGGAGGTCTGTATGTGTGGTGATGGGTCTGTATGTGTGGTGGTGGAGGTCTGTATGTGTGGTAGCGGTGGTCTGTATGTGTGGTGGTGGAGGTCTGTATGTGTGGTAGTGGTGGGTCTGTATGTGTGGTAGTGGTGGGTCTGTATGTGTGGTGGTGGAGGTCTGTATGTGTGGTGGTGGAGGTCTGTATGTGTAGTAGTGGAGGTCTGTATGTGTGGTGGTGGTGGTCTGTATGTGTGGTGGTGGAGGTCTGTATGTGTGGTGGTGGAGGTCTGTATGTGTGGTGGTGGAGGTCTGTATGTGTGGTGGTGGTGGTCTGTATGTGTGGTGGTGGAGGTCTGTATGTGTGGTGGTGGAGGTCTGTATGTGTGGTGGTGGAGGGCTATATATGTGGTAGTGGAGGCCTGTATGTGTGGTGGTGGAGGTCTGTATGTGTGGTAGCGGTGGTCTGTATGTGTGGTGGTGGAGGTCTGTATGTGTGTTAGTGGTGGGTCTGTATGTGTGGTAGTGGAGGCCTGTATATGTGGTAGTGGAGGCCTGTATATGTGGTAGTGGAGGCCTGTATGTGTGGTAGTGGAGGCCTGTATGTGTGGTAGTGGAGGCCTGTATGTGTGGTAGTAGTGGGTCTGTATGTGTGGTGGTGGAGTGCTGTATGTGTGGTAGTGGAGGTCTGTATGTGTGGTGGTGGAGGTCTGTATGTGTGGTAGTGGAGGACTGTATGTGTGGTGGTGGAGGACTGTATGTGTGGTAGTGGAGGCCTGTATGTGTGGTGGTAGAGGTCTGTATGTGTGGTAGTGGAGGCCTGTATGTGTGGTAGTGGAGGTCTGTATGTGTGGTAGTGGAGGTCTGTATGTGTGGTAGTGGAGGGCTGTATGTATGGTGGTAGTCTGTATGAGTGGTGGTGGTCTGTATGTGTGGTGGTGGTGTTTCTGTATGTGTGGTGGTGGTGGTCTGTATGTGTGGTAGTGGAGGCCTGTATGTGTGGTGGTGGAGGCCTGTATGTGTGGTGGTGGAGGGTCTGTATGTGCGGTGATGGACGTCTGTATGTGTGGTAGTGGAGGTCTGTATGTGTGGTAGTGGAGTCCTGTATGTGTTGTAGTGGAGGCCTGTATGTGTGGTGGTGGTGGGTCTGTATGTGTGGTGGTGGAGGTCTGTATGTGTGGTGGTGGAGGTCTGTATGTGTGGTGGTGGAGGTCTGTATGTGTGGTAGTGGAGGTCTGTATGTGTGGTAGTGGAGGTCTGTATGTGTGTAGTGGAGGTCTGTATGTGTGGTACTGGAGGTCTGTATGTGTAGTAGTGGAGGTCTGTATGTGTGGTAGTGGAGGTCTGTATGTTTGGTAGTGGAGGTCTGTATGTGTGGTGGTGGTGGGTCTGAATGTGTGGTGGTGGTGGGTCTGTATGTGTGGTGGTGGAGGCCTGTATGTGTGGTAGTGGAGGCCTGTATGTGTGGTAGTGGAGGTCTGTATGTGTGGTAGTGGAGGCCTGTATGTGTGGTGGTGGTGGGTCTGTATGTGTGGTGGTGGGTCTGTATGTGTGGTAGTGGAGGTCTGTATGTGCGGTAGAGGAGGCCTGTATGTGTGGTAGTGGAGGCCTGTATGTGTGGCAGTGGTGGGTCTGTATGTTTGGTAGTGGAGGTCTGTATGTGTGGTAGTGATGGGTGTGTATGTGTGGTAGTGGAGGTGTGTATGTGTGGTAGTGGTGGTCTGTATGTGTGGTAGTGGAGGCCTGTATGTGTGGTAGTGGTGGGTCTGTATGTGTGGTAGTGGAGGTCTGTATGTGTGGTGGTGGAGGTCTGTATGTTTGGTGGTGGAGGTCTGTATGTGTGGTGGTGGAGGTCTGTATATGTGGTGGTGGTGGTCTGTATGTGTGGTGGTGGAGGTCTGTATGTGTGGTGGTGGTGGTCTGTATGTGTGGTAGTGGAGGCCTGAATGTGTGGTGGTGGAGGCCTGTATGTGTGGTGGTGGAGGCCTGTATGTGTGGTGGTGGAGGCCTGTATGTGTGGTAATGGAGGTCTGTATGTGTGGTAGTGGTGGATCTGTATGTGTGGTAGTGGTGGATCTGTATGTGTGGTGGTGGAGGCCTGTAAGTGGGGTAGTGGAGGTCTGTATGTGTGGTAGTGGAGGTCTGTATGTGTGGTAGTGGAGGTCTGTATGTGTGGTAGTGGTGGATCTGTATGTGTGGTAGTGGAGGTCTGTATGTGTGGTAGTGGAGGTCTGTATGTGTGGTGGTGGAGGTCTGTATGTGTGGTAGTGGTGGATCTGTATGTGTGGTGGTGGAGGCCTGTATGTGTGGTAGTGGAGGTCTGTATGTGTGGTGGTGGAGGTCTGTATGTGTGGTAGTGGTGGATCTGTATGTGTGGTAGTGGAGGTCTGTATGTGTGGTAGTGGAGGTCTGTATGTGTGGTGGTGGAGGTCTGTATGTGTGGTAGTGGTGGAGGTCTGTATGTGTGGTAGTGGAGGTCTGTATGTGTGGTGGTGGAGGTCTGTATGTGAGGTAGTGGTGGATCTGTATGTGTGGTGGTGGAGGCCTGTATGTGTGGTAGTGGAGGTCTGTATGTGTGGTGGTGGAGGTCTGTATGTGTGGTAGTGGTGGATCTGTATGTGTGGTAGTGGAGGTCTGTATGTGTGGTAGTGGAGGTCTGTATGTGTGGTAGTGGAGGTCTGTATGTGTGGTGGTGGAGGTCTGTATGTGTGGTAGTGGACGTCTGTATGTGTGGTGGTGGAGGTCTGTATGTGAGGTAGTGGAGGTCTGTATGTGTGGTAGTGGAGGTCTGTATGTGCGGTAGTGGAGGCCTGTATGTGTGGTAGTGGAGGCCTGTATGTGTGGTAATGGAGGTCTGTATGTGTGGTAGTGGAGGTCTGTATGTGTGGTGGTGGTCTGTATGTGTGGTGGTGGAGGTATGTATGTGTGGTAGTGGAGGTCTGTATGTGTGGTAGTGGAGGTCTGTATGTGTGGTAAAGGAGGTCTGTATGTGTGGTGGTGGAGGTATGTATGTGTGGTAGTGGAGGCCTGTATGTGTGATGGTGGTGGGTCTGTATGTGTGGTGGTGGAGGTCTGTATGTGTGGTGGTGGAGGTCTGTATGTGTGGTAGTGGTGGATCTGTATGTGTGTTAGTGGAGGGTCTGTATGTGTGGTAGTGGAGGTCTGTATGTGTGGTGGTGGGTCTGTATATGTGGTGGTGGAGGTCTGGATGTGTGGTGGTGGGTCTGTATGTGTGGTAGTGGTGGTCTGTATGTGTGGTGGTGGAGGTCTGTATGTGTGGTGATGGAGGTCTCTATGTGTGGTGGTGGAGGTCTGTATGTGTGGTGGTGGAGGTCTGTATGTTATGTATGGTGGAGGTCTGTATGTGTGGTGGTGGAGGCCTGTATGTGTGGTGGTGGTGGTCTGTATGTGTGGTGGAGGTCTGTATGTGTGGTGGTGGAGATCTGTATGTGTGGTAGTGGAGGTCTGTGTGTGTGGGGGAGGTCTGTATGTGTGGTGGTGGAGGTCTGTATGTGTGGTGGTGGAGGTCTGTATGTGTGGTGGTGGAGGTCTGTATGTGTGGTAGTGGAGGTCTGTATGTGTGGTAGTGGAGGTCTGTATGTGTGGTAGTGGAGGTCTGTATGCGTGGTAGTGGAGGTCAGTGTGTGTGGGGGAGGTCTGTATGTGTGGTGGTGGTCTGTATGTGTGGTAGTGGAGGTCTGTATGTGTGGTAGTGGAGGTCTGTGTGTGTGGGGGAGGTCTGTATGTGTGGTAGTGGAGGTCTGTATGTGTGGTAGTGGAGGTCTGTGTGTGGGGGGGAGGTCTGTATGTGTGGTGGTGGTCTGTATGTGTGGTGGTGGTCTGTATGTGTGGTGGTGGAGGTCTGTATGTGTGGTGGTGGAGGTCTGTATGTGTGGTCGTGGAGGTCTGTATGTGTGGTAGTGGAGGTCTGTATGTGTGGTAGTGGAGGTCTGTGTGTGTGGGGGAGGTCTGTATGTGTGGTGGAAGTCTGTATGTGTGGTGGTGGAAGTCTGTATGTGTGGTGGTGGAGGTCTGTATGTGTGGTGGTGGAGGTCTGTGTGTGTGGTGGTGGAGGTCTGTATGTGTGGTAGTGAAGGTCTGTATGTGTGGTAGTGGAGGTCTGTGTGTGTGGGGGAGGTCTGTATGTGTGGTGGAAGTCTGTATGTGTGGTGGTGGAAGTCTGTATGTGTGGTGGTGGAGGTCTGTATGTGTGGTGGTGGAGGTCTGTATGTGTGGTGGTGGAGGTCTGTATGTGTGGTGGTGGAGGCCTGTATGTGTGGTTGTGGAGGCCTGTATGTGTGGTAGTGGAGGTCTGTATGTGTGGTAGTGGAGGTCTGTATGTGTGGTGGTGGTCAGTATGTGTGGTGGTGGAGGTATGTATGTGTGGTAGTGGAGGTCTGTATGTGTGGTAGTGGAGGTCTGTATGTGTGGTAAAGGAGGTCTGTATGTGTGGTGGTGGAGGTATGTATGTGTGGTAGTGGAGGCCTGTATGTGTGGTGGTGGTGGGTCTGTATGTGTGGTGGTGGAGGTCTGTATGTGTGGTAGTGGAGGTCTGTATGTGTGGTAGTGGTGGATCTGTATGTGTGTTAGTGGAGGGTCTGTATGTGTGGTAGTGGAGGTCTGTATGTGTGGTGGTGAAGGTCTGTATGTGTGGTAGTGGTGGGTCTGTATGTGTGGTAGTGGTGGGTCTGTATGTGTGGTGGTGGAGGTCTGTATGTGTGGTGGTGGAGGTCTGTATGTGTAGTAGTGGAGGTCTGTATGTGTGGTGGTGGTGGTCTGTATGTGTGGTGGTGGAGGTCTGTATGTGTGGTGGTGGAGGTCTGTATGAGTGGTGGTGGAGGCCTGTATGTGTGGTAGTGGTGGGTCTGTATGTGCGGTAGTGGTGGTCTGTATGTGCGGTGGTGGGTCTGTATGTGTGGTAGTGGTGGGTCTGTATGTGTGGTGGTGGAGGTCTGTATGTGTGGTAATGGAGGTCTGTATGTGTGGTGGTGGAGGTCTGTATGTGTGGTGGTGGAGGTCTGTATGTGTGGTGGTGGAGGTCTGTATGTGTGGTGGTGGGTCTGTATGTGCGGTAGTGGTGGTCTGTATGTGTGGTGGTGGGTCTGTATGTGTGGTAGTGGTGGGTCTGTATGTGTGGTGGTGGAGGTCTGTATGTGTGGTGGTGGAGGTCTGTATGTGTGGTGGTGGAGGTCTGTATTTGTGGTGGTGGGTCTGTATGTGTGGTAGTGGAGGTCTGTATGTGTAGTAGTGGAGGTCTGTATGTGTGGTGGTGGGTCTGTATGTGTGGTGGTGGGTCTGTATGTGTGGTGATGGAGGTCTGTATGTGTGGTGATGGGTCTGTATGTGTGGTGGTGGAGGTCTGTATGTGTGGTAGCGGTGGTCTGTATGTGTGGTGGTGGTGGTCTGTATGTGTGGTAGTGGTGGGTCTGTATGTGTGGTGGTGGAGGTCTGTATGTGTGGTGGTGGAGGTCTGTATGTGTAGTAGTGGAGGTCTGTATGTGTGGTGGTGGGTCTGTATGTGTGGTGGTGGAGGTCTGTATGTGTGGTAGCGGTGGTCTGTATGTGTGGTGGTGGTGGGTCTGTATGTGTGGTAGTGGTGGGTCTGTATGTGTGGTGGTGGAGGTCTGTATGTGTGGTGGTGGAGGTCTGTATGTGTGGTGGTGGGTCTGTATGTGTGGTGGTGGAGGTCTGTATGTGTGGTGGTGGCGGTCTGTATATGTGGTGGTGGAGGTCTGTATGTGTGGTGGTGGAGGTCTGTATGTGCGGTGGTGGAGGCCTGTATGTGTGGTAGTGGAGGGCTGTATGTGTGGTGGTGGAGGGCTGTATGTGTGGTAGTGGTGGGTCTGTATGTGTGGTAGTGGTGGGTCTGTATGTGTGGTGGTGGAGGTCTGTATGTGTGGTGGTGGTGGGTCTGTATGTGTGGTGGTGGAGGTCTGTATGTGTGGTAGTGGTGGGTCTGTATGTGTGGTAGTGGTGGGTCTGTATGTGTGGTGGTGGAGGTCTGTATGTGTGGTAGTGGAGGTCTGTATGTGTGGTAGTGGTCGGTCTGTATGTGTGGTAGTGGTGGGTCTGTATGTGTGGTGGTGGAGGTCTGTATGTGTGGTGGTGGAGGTCTGTATGTGTGGTGATGGGTCTGTATGTGTGGTGGTGGAGGTCTGTATGTGTGGTAGCGGTGGTCTGTATGTGTGGTGGTGGAGGTCTGTATGTGTGGTAGTGGTGGGTCTGTATGTGTGGTAGTGGTGGGTCTGTATGTGTGGTGGTGGAGGTCTGTATGTGTGGTGGTGGAGGTCTGTATGTGTAGTAGTGGAGGTCTGTATGTGTGGTGGTGGTGGTCTGTATGTGTGGTGGTGGAGGTCTGTATGTGTGGTGGTGGAGGTCTGTATGTGTGGTGGTGGAGGTCTGTATGTGTGGTGGTGGTGGTCTGTATGTGTGGTGGTGGAGGTCTGTATGTGTGGTGGTGGAGGTCTGTATGTGTGGTGGTGGAGGGCTATATATGTGGTAGTGGAGGCCTGTATGTGTGGTGGTGGAGGTCTGTATGTGTGGTAGCGGTGGTCTGTATGTGTGGTGGTGGAGGTCTGTATGTGTGTTAGTGGTGGGTCTGTATGTGTGGTAGTGGAGGCCTGTATATGTGGTAGTGGAGGCCTGTATATGTGGTAGTGGAGGCCTGTATGTGTGGTAGTGGAGGCCTGTATGTGTGGTAGTGGAGGCCTGTATGTGTGGTAGTAGTGGGTCTGTATGTGTGGTGGTGGAGTGCTGTATGTGTGGTAGTGGAGGTCTGTATGTGTGGTGGTGGAGGTCTGTATGTGTGGTAGTGGAGGACTGTATGTGTGGTGGTGGGGGACTGTATGTGTGGTAGTGGAGGCCTGTATGTGTGGTGGTAGAGGTCTGTATGTGTGGTAGTGGAGGCCTGTATGTGTGGTAGTGGAGGTCTGTATGTGTGGTAGTGGAGGTCTGTATGTGTGGTAGTGGAGGGCTGTATGTATGGTGGTAGTCTGTATGAGTGGTGGTGGTCTGTATGTGTGGTGGTGGTGTTTCTGTATGTGTGGTGGTGGTGGTCTGTATGTGTGGTAGTGGAGGCCTGTATGTGTGGTGGTGGAGGCCTGTATGTGTGGTGGTGGAGGGTCTGTATGTGCGGTGATGGACGTCTGTATGTGTGGTAGTGGAGGTCTGTATGTGTGGTAGTGGAGTCCTGTATGTGTTGTAGTGGAGGCCTGTATGTGTGGTGGTGGTGGGTCTGTATGTGTGGTGGTGGAGGTCTGTATGTGTGGTGGTGGAGGTCTGTATGTGTGGTGGTGGAGGTCTGTATGTGTGGTAGTGGAGGTCTGTATGTGTGGTAGTGGAGGTCTGTATGTGTGTAGTGGAGGTCTGTATGTGTGGTACTGGAGGTCTGTATGTGTAGTAGTGGAGGTCTGTATGTGTGGTAGTGGAGGTCTGTATGTTTGGTAGTGGAGGTCTGTATGTGTGGTGGTGGTGGGTCTGAATGTGTGGTGGTGGTGGGTCTGTATGTGTGGTGGTGGAGGCCTGTATGTGTGGTAGTGGAGGCCTGTATGTGTGGTAGTGGAGGTCTGTATGTGTGGTAGTGGAGGCCTGTATGTGTGGTGGTGGTGGGTCTGTATGTGTGGTGGTGGGTCTGTATGTGTGGTAGTGGAGGTCTGTATGTGCGGTAGAGGAGGCCTGTATGTGTGGTAGTGGAGGCCTGTATGTGTGGCAGTGGTGGGTCTGTATGTTTGGTAGTGGAGGTCTGTATGTGTGGTAGTGATGGGTGTGTATGTGTGGTAGTGGAGGTGTGTATGTGTGGTAGTGGTGGTCTGTATGTGTGGTAGTGGAGGCCTGTATGTGTGGTAGTGGTGGGTCTGTATGTGTGGTAGTGGAGGTCTGTATGTGTGGTGGTGGAGGTCTGTATGTTTGGTGGTGGAGGTCTGTATGTGTGGTGGTGGAGGTCTGTATATGTGGTGGTGGTGGTCTGTATGTGTGGTGGTGGAGGTCTGTATGTGTGGTGGTGGTGGTCTGTATGTGTGGTAGTGGAGGCCTGAATGTGTGGTGGTGGAGGCCTGTATGTGTGGTGGTGGAGGCCTGTATGTGTGGTGGTGGAGGCCTGTATGTGTGGTAATGGAGGTCTGTATGTGTGGTAGTGGTGGATCTGTATGTGTGGTAGTGGTGGATCTGTATGTGTGGTGGTGGAGGCCTGTAAGTGGGGTAGTGGAGGTCTGTATGTGTGGTAGTGGAGGTCTGTATGTGTGGTAGTGGAGGTCTGTATGTGTGGTAGTGGTGGATCTGTATGTGTGGTAGTGGAGGTCTGTATGTGTGGTAGTGGAGGTCTGTATGTGTGGTGGTGGAGGTCTGTATGTGTGGTAGTGGTGGATCTGTATGTGTGGTGGTGGAGGCCTGTATGTGTGGTAGTGGAGGTCTGTATGTGTGGTGGTGGAGGTCTGTATGTGTGGTAGTGGTGGATCTGTATGTGTGGTAGTGGAGGTCTGTATGTGTGGTAGTGGAGGTCTGTATGTGTGGTGGTGGAGGTCTGTATGTGTGGTAGTGGTGGAGGTCTGTATGTGTGGTAGTGGAGGTCTGTATGTGTGGTGGTGGAGGTCTGTATGTGAGGTAGTGGTGGATCTGTATGTGTGGTGGTGGAGGCCTGTATGTGTGGTAGTGGAGGTCTGTATGTGTGGTGGTGGAGGTCTGTATGTGTGGTAGTGGTGGATCTGTATGTGTGGTAGTGGAGGTCTGTATGTGTGGTAGTGGAGGTCTGTATGTGTGGTAGTGGAGGTCTGTATGTGTGGTGGTGGAGGTCTGTATGTGTGGTAGTGGACGTCTGTATGTGTGGTGGTGGAGGTCTGTATGTGAGGTAGTGGAGGTCTGTATGTGTGGTAGTGGAGGTCTGTATGTGCGGTAGTGGAGGCCTGTATGTGTGGTAGTGGAGGCCTGTATGTGTGGTAATGGAGGTCTGTATGTGTGGTAGTGGAGGTCTGTATGTGTGGTGGTGGTCTGTATGTGTGGTGGTGGAGGTATGTATGTGTGGTAGTGGAGGTCTGTATGTGTGGTAGTGGAGGTCTGTATGTGTGGTAAAGGAGGTCTGTATGTGTGGTGGTGGAGGTATGTATGTGTGGTAGTGGAGGCCTGTATGTGTGATGGTGGTGGGTCTGTATGTGTGGTGGTGGAGGTCTGTATGTGTGGTGGTGGAGGTCTGTATGTGTGGTAGTGGTGGATCTGTATGTGTGTTAGTGGAGGGTCTGTATGTGTGGTAGTGGAGGTCTGTATGTGTGGTGGTGGGTCTGTATATGTGGTGGTGGAGGTCTGGATGTGTGGTGGTGGGTCTGTATGTGTGGTAGTGGTGGTCTGTATGTGTGGTGGTGGAGGTCTGTATGTGTGGTGATGGAGGTCTCTATGTGTGGTGGTGGAGGTCTGTATGTGTGGTGGTGGAGGTCTGTATGTTATGTATGGTGGAGGTCTGTATGTGTGGTGGTGGAGGCCTGTATGTGTGGTGGTGGTGGTCTGTATGTGTGGTGGAGGTCTGTATGTGTGGTGGTGGAGATCTGTATGTGTGGTAGTGGAGGTCTGTGTGTGTGGGGGAGGTCTGTATGTGTGGTGGTGGAGGTCTGTATGTGTGGTGGTGGAGGTCTGTATGTGTGGTGGTGGAGGTCTGTATGTGTGGTAGTGGAGGTCTGTATGTGTGGTAGTGGAGGTCTGTATGTGTGGTAGTGGAGGTCTGTATGCGTGGTAGTGGAGGTCAGTGTGTGTGGGGGAGGTCTGTATGTGTGGTGGTGGTCTGTATGTGTGGTAGTGGAGGTCTGTATGTGTGGTAGTGGAGGTCTGTGTGTGTGGGGGAGGTCTGTATGTGTGGTAGTGGAGGTCTGTATGTGTGGTAGTGGAGGTCTGTGTGTGGGGGGGAGGTCTGTATGTGTGGTGGTGGTCTGTATGTGTGGTGGTGGTCTGTATGTGTGGTGGTGGAGGTCTGTATGTGTGGTGGTGGAGGTCTGTATGTGTGGTCGTGGAGGTCTGTATGTGTGGTAGTGGAGGTCTGTATGTGTGGTAGTGGAGGTCTGTGTGTGTGGTGGTGGAGGTCTGTATGTGTGGTAGTGAAGGTCTGTATGTGTGGTAGTGGAGGTCTGTGTGTGTGGGGGAGGTCTGTATGTGTGGTGGAAGTCTGTATGTGTGGTGGTGGAAGTCTGTATGTGTGGTGGTGGAGGTCTGTATGTGTGGTGGTGGAGGTCTGTATGTGTGGTGGTGGAGGTCTGTATGTGTGGTGGTGGAGGCCTGTATGTGTGGTTGTGGAGGCCTGTATGTGTGGTAGTGGAGGTCTGTATGTGTGGTAGTGGAGGTCTGTATGTGTGGTGGTGGTCAGTATGTGTGGTGGTGGAGGTATGTATGTGTGGTAGTGGAGGTCTGTATGTGTGGTAGTGGAGGTCTGTATGTGTGGTAAAGGAGGTCTGTATGTGTGGTGGTGGAGGTATGTATGTGTGGTAGTGGAGGCCTGTATGTGTGGTGGTGGTGGGTCTGTATGTGTGGTGGTGGAGGTCTGTATGTGTGGTAGTGGAGGTCTGTATGTGTGGTAGTGGTGGATCTGTATGTGTGTTAGTGGAGGGTCTGTATGTGTGGTAGTGGAGGTCTGGATGTGTGGTGGTGGGTCTGTATGTGTGGTAGTGGTGGTCTGTATGTGTGGTGGTGGAGGTCTGTATGTGTGGTGGTGGAGGTCTGTATGTGTGGTGGTGGAGGTCTGTATGTGTGGTGGTGGAGGTCTGTATGTTATGTATGGTGGAGGTCTGTATGTGTGGTGGTGGAGGCCTGTATGTGTGGTGGTGGTGGTCTGTATGTGTGGTGGAGGTCTGTATGTGTGGTGGTGGAGGTCTGTATGTGTGGTAGTGGAGGTCTGTGTGTGTGGTGGTGGAGGTCTGTATGTGTGGTAGTGGAGGTCTGTATGTGTGGTAGTGGAGGTCTGTGTGTGTGGGGGAGGTCTGTATGTGTGGTGGTGGTCTGTATGTGTGGTAGTGGTCTGTATGTGTGGTGGTGGAGGTCTGTATGTGTGGTGGTGGAGGTCTGTATGTGTGGTCGTGGAGGTCTGTATGTGTGGTAGTGGAGGTCTGTATGTGTGGTGGTGGTGGTCTGTATGTGTGATAGTGGAGGTCTGTATGTGTGGTGGTGGAGGGCTGTATGTGTGGTAGTGGAGGTCTGTATGTGTGGTAGTGGAGGTCTGTGTGTGTGGGGGAGGTCTGTATGTGTGGTAGTGGAGGTCTGTGTGTGTGGTGGTGGAGGTCTGTATGTGTGGTAGTGAAGGTCTGTATGTGTGGTAGTAAAGGTCTGTGTGTGTGGGGGAGGTCTGTATGTGTGGTGGAAGTCTGTATGTGTGGTGGTGGAAGTCTGTATGTGTGGTGGTGGAGGTCTGTATGTGTGGTGGTGGAGGTCTGTATGTGTGGTGGTGGAGGTCTGTATGTGTGGTGGTGGAGGCCTGTATGTGTGGTTGTGGAGGCCTGTATGTGTGGTAGTGGAGGTCTGTATGTGTGGTAGTGGAGGTCTGTATGTGTGGTGGTGGTCAGTATGTGTGGTGGTGGAGGTATGTATGTGTGGTAGTGGAGGTCTGTATGTGTGGTAGTGGAGGTCTGTATGTGTTGTAAAGGAGGTCTGTATGTGTGGTGGTGGAGGTATGTATGTGTGGTAGTGGAGGCCTGTATGTGTGGTGGTGGTGGGTCTGTATGTGTGGTGGTGGAGGTCTGTATGTGTGGTAGTGGAGGTCTGTATGTGTGGTAGTGGTGGATCTGTATGTGTGTTAGTGGAGGGTCTGTATGTGTGGTAGTGGAGGTCTGGATGTGTGGTGGTGGGTCTGTATGTGTGGTAGTGGTGGTCTGTATGTGTGGTGGTGGAGGTCTGTATGTGTGGTGGTGGAGGTCTGTATGTGTGGTGGTGGAGGTCTGTATGTGTGGTGGTGGAGGTCTGTATGTTATGTATGGTGGAGGTCTGTATGTGTGGTGGTGGAGGCCTGTATGTGTGGTGGTGGTGGTCTGTATGTGTGGTGGAGGTCTGTATGTGTGGTGGTGGAGGTCTGTATGTGTGGTAGTGGAGGTCTGTGTGTGTGGTGGTGGAGGTCTGTATGTGTGGTAGTGGAGGTCTGTATGTGTGGTAGTGGAGGTCTGTGTGTGTGGGGGAGGTCTGTATGTGTGGTGGTGGTCTGTATGTGTGGTAGTGGTCTGTATGTGTGGTGGTGGAGGTCTGTATGTGTGGTGGTGGAGGTCTGTATGTGTGGTCGTGGAGGTCTGTATGTGTGGTAGTGGAGGTCTGTATGTGTGGTGGTGGTGGTCTGTATGTGTGATAGTGGAGGTCTGTATGTGTGGTGGTGGAGGGCTGTATGTGTGGTAGTGGAGGTCTGTATGTGTGGTAGTGGAGGTCTGTGTGTGTGGGGGAGGTCTGTATGTGTGGTGGTGGAGGTCTGTATGTGTGGTGGTGGAGGTCTGTATGTGTGGTGGTGGAGGTCTGTATGTGTGGTGGTGGAGGTCTGTATGTGTGGTAGTGGAGGCCTGTATGTGTGGTAATGGAGGTCTGTATGTGTGGTAGTGGAGGTCTGTATGTGTGGTGGGAGTCTGTATGTGTGGTGGTGGAGGTATGTATGTGTGGTAGTGGAGGTCTGTATGTGTGGTAGTGGAGGTCTGTATGTGTGGTAAAGGAGGTCAGTATGTGTGGTGGTGGAGGTATGTATGTGTGGTAGTGGAGGCCTGTATGTGTGATGGTGGTGGGTCTGTATGTGTGGTGGTGGAGGTCTGTATGTGTGGTGGTGGAGGTCTGTATGTGTGGTAGTGGTGGATCTGTATGTGTGTTAGTGGAGGGTCTGTATGTGTGGTAGTGGAGGTCTGTATGTGTGGTGGTGGGTCTGTATATGTGGTGGTGGAGGTCTGGATGTGTGGTGGTGGGTCTGTATGTGTGGTAGTGGTGGTCTGTATGTGTGGTGGTGGAGGTCTGTATGTGTGGTGATGGAGGTCTCTATGTGTGGTGGTGGAGGTCTGTATGTGTGGTGGTGGAGGTCTGTATGTTATGTATGGTGGAGGTCTGTATGTGTGGTGGTGGAGGCCTGTATGTGTGGTGGTGGTGGTCTGTATGTGTGGTGGAGGTCTGTATGTGTGGTGGTGGAGATCTCTATGTGTGGTAGTGGAGGTCTGTGTGTGTGGGGGAGGTCTGTATGTGTGGTGGTGGAGGTCTGTATGTGTGGTGGTGGAGGTCTGTATGTGTGGTGGTGGAGGTCTGTATGTGTGGTAGTGGAGGTCTGTATGTGTGGTAGTGGAGGTCTGTATGTGTGGTAGTGGAGGTCTGTATGCGTGGTAGTGGAGGTCTGTGTGTGTGGGGGAGGTCTGTATGTGTGGTGGTGGTCTGTATGTGTGGTAGTGGAGGTCTGTATGTGTGGTAGTGGAGGTCTGTGTGTGTGGGGGAGGTCTGTATGTGTGGTAGTGGAGGTCTGTATGTGTGGTAGTGGAGGTCTGTGTGTGTGGGGGAGGTCTGTATGTGTGGTGGTGGTCTGTATGTGTGGTGGTGGTCTGTATGTGTGGTGGTGGAGGTCTGTATGTGTGGTGGTGGAGGTCTGTATGTGTGGTCGTGGAGGTCTGTATGTGTGGTAGTGGAGGTCTGTATGTGTGGTAGTGGAGGTCTGTGTGTGTGGTGGTGGAGGTCTGTATGTGTGGTAGTGAAGGTCTGTATGTGTGGTAGTGGAGGTCTGTGTGTGTGGGGGAGGTCTGTATGTGTGGTGGAAGTCTGTATGTGTGGTGGTGGAAGTCTGTATGTGTGGTGGTGGAGGTCTGTATGTGTGGTGGTGGAGGTCTGTATGTGTGGTGGTGGAGGTCTGTATGTGTGGTGGTGGAGGCCTGTATGTGTGGTAGTGGAGGCCTGTATGTGTGGTAGTGGAGGTCTGTATGTGTGGTAGTGGAGGTCTGTATGTGTGGTGGTGGTGGTCTGTATGTGTGGTAGTGGAGGTCTGTATGTGTGGTGGTGGAGGCTGTATATGTGGTAGTGGAGGTCTGTATGTGTGGTAGTGGAGGTCTGTGTGTGTGGTGGTGGAGGTCTGTATGTGTGGTAGTGAAGGTCTGTATGTGTGGTAGTGGAGGTCTGTGTGTGTGGGGGAGGTCTGTATGTGTGGTGGTGGAAGTCTGTATGTGTGGTGGTGGAGGTCTGTATGTGTGGTGGTGGAGGTCTGTATGTGTGGTGGTGGAGGTCTGTATGTGTGGTGGTGGAGGCCTGTATGTGTGGTGGTGGAGGCCTGTATGTGTGGTAGTGGAGGCCTGTATGTGTGGTAGTGGAGGTCTGTATGTGTGGTAGTGGAGGTCTGTATGTGTGGTGGTGGTCTGTATGTGTGGTGGTGGAGGTATGTATGTGTGGTAGTGGAGGTCTGTATGTGTGGTAGTGGAGGTCTGTATGTGTGGTAAAGGAGGTCTGTATGTGTGGTGGTGGAGGTATGTATGTGAGGTAGTGGAGGCCTGTATGTGTGGTGGTGGTGGGTCTGTATGTGTGGTGGTGGAGGTCTGTATGTGTGGTAGTGGAGGTCTGTATGTGTGGTAGTGGTGGATCTGTATGTGTGTTAGTGGAGGGTCTGTATGTGTGGTAGTGGAGGTCTGGATGTGTGGTGGTGGGGCTGTATGTGTGGTAGTGGTGGTCTGTATGTGTGGTGGTGGAGGTCTGTATGTGTGGTGGTGGAGGTCTGTATGTGTGGTGGTGGAGGTCTGTATGTGTGGTGGTGGAGGTCTGTATGTTATGTATGGTGGAGGTCTGTATGTGTGGTGGTGGAGGCCTGTATGTGTGGTGGTGGTGGTCTGTATGTGTGGTGGAGGTCTGTATGTGTGGTGGTGGAGGTCTGTATGTGTGGTAGTGGAGGTCTGTGTGTGTGGTGGTGGAGGTCTGTATGTGTGGTAGTGGAGGTCTGTATGTGTGGTAGTGGAGGTCTGTGTGTGTGGGGGAGGTCTGTATGTGTGGTGGTGGTCTGTATGTGTGGTAGTGGTCTGTATGTGTGGTGGTGGAGGTCTGTATGTGTGGTGGTGGAGGTCTGTATGTGTGGTCGTGGAGGTCTGTATGTGTGGTAGTGGAGGTCTGTATGTGTGGTGGTGGTGGTCTGTATGTGTGGTAGTGGAGGTCTGTATGTGTGGTGGTGGAGGTCTGTATGTGTGGTAGTGGAGGTCTGTATGTGTGGTAGTGGAGGTCTGTGTGTGTGGGGGAGGTCTGTATGTGTGGTGGTGGAGGTCTGTATGTGTGGTGGTGGAGGTCTGGATGTGTGGTGGTGGGTCTGTATGTGTGGTAGTGGTGGTCTGTATGTGTGGTGGTGGAGGTCTGTATGTGTGGTGATGGAGGTCTCTATGTGTGGTGGTGGAGGTCTGTATGTGTGGTGGTGGAGGTCTGTATGTTATGTATGGTGGAGGTCTGTATGTGTGGTGGTGGAGGCCTGTATGTGTGGTGGTGGTGGTCTGTATGTGTGGTGGAGGTCTGTATGTGTGGTGGTGGAGATCTCTATGTGTGGTAGTGGAGGTCTGTGTGTGTGGGGGAGGTCTGTATGTGTGGTGGTGGAGGTCTGTATGTGTGGTGGTGGAGGTCTGTATGTGTGGTGGTGGAGGTCTGTATGTGTGGTAGTGGAGGTCTGTATGTGTGGTAGTGGAGGTCTGTATGTGTGGTAGTGGAGGTCTGTATGCGTGGTAGTGGAGGTCTGTGTGTGTGGGGGAGGTCTGTATGTGTGGTGGTGGTCTGTATGTGTGGTAGTGGAGGTCTGTATGTGTGGTAGTGGAGGTCTGTGTGTGTGGGGGAGGTCTGTATGTGTGGTAGTGGAGGTCTGTATGTGTGGTAGTGGAGGTCTGTGTGTGTGGGGGAGGTCTGTATGTGTGGTGGTGGTCTGTATGTGTGGTGGTGGTCTGTATGTGTGGTGGTGGAGGTCTGTATGTGTGGTGGTGGAGGTCTGTATGTGTGGTCGTGGAGGTCTGTATGTGTGGTAGTGGAGGTCTGTATGTGTGGTAGTGGAGGTCTGTGTGTGTGGTGGTGGAGGTCTGTATGTGTGGTAGTGAAGGTCTGTATGTGTGGTAGTGGAGGTCTGTGTGTGTGGGGGAGGTCTGTATGTGTGGTGGAAGTCTGTATGTGTGGTGGTGGAAGTCTGTATGTGTGGTGGTGGAGGTCTGTATGTGTGGTGGTGGAGGTCTGTATGTGTGGTGGTGGAGGTCTGTATGTGTGGTGGTGGAGGCCTGTATGTGTGGTAGTGGAGGCCTGTATGTGTGGTAGTGGAGGTCTGTATGTGTGGTAGTGGAGGTCTGTATGTGTGGTGGTGGTGGTCTGTATGTGTGGTAGTGGAGGTCTGTATGTGTGGTGGTGGAGGCTGTATATGTGGTAGTGGAGGTCTGTATGTGTGGTAGTGGAGGTCTGTGTGTGTGGTGGTGGAGGTCTGTATGTGTGGTAGTGAAGGTCTGTATGTGTGGTAGTGGAGGTCTGTGTGTGTGGGGGAGGTCTGTATGTGTGGTGGTGGAAGTCTGTATGTGTGGTGGTGGAGGTCTGTATGTGTGGTGGTGGAGGTCTGTATGTGTGGTGGTGGAGGTCTGTATGTGTGGTGGTGGAGGCCTGTATGTGTGGTGGTGGAGGCCTGTATGTGTGGTAGTGGAGGCCTGTATGTGTGGTAGTGGAGGTCTGTATGTGTGGTAGTGGAGGTCTGTATGTGTGGTGGTGGTCTGTATGTGTGGTGGTGGAGGTATGTATGTGTGGTAGTGGAGGTCTGTATGTGTGGTAGTGGAGGTCTGTATGTGTGGTAAAGGAGGTCTGTATGTGTGGTGGTGGAGGTATGTATGTGAGGTAGTGGAGGCCTGTATGTGTGGTGGTGGTGGGTCTGTATGTGTGGTGGTGGAGGTCTGTATGTGTGGTAGTGGAGGTCTGTATGTGTGGTAGTGGTGGATCTGTATGTGTGTTAGTGGAGGGTCTGTATGTGTGGTAGTGGAGGTCTGGATGTGTGGTGGTGGGGCTGTATGTGTGGTAGTGGTGGTCTGTATGTGTGGTGGTGGAGGTCTGTATGTGTGGTGGTGGAGGTCTGTATGTGTGGTGGTGGAGGTCTGTATGTGTGGTGGTGGAGGTCTGTATGTTATGTATGGTGGAGGTCTGTATGTGTGGTGGTGGAGGCCTGTATGTGTGGTGGTGGTGGTCTGTATGTGTGGTGGAGGTCTGTATGTGTGGTGGTGGAGGTCTGTATGTGTGGTAGTGGAGGTCTGTGTGTGTGGTGGTGGAGGTCTGTATGTGTGGTAGTGGAGGTCTGTATGTGTGGTAGTGGAGGTCTGTGTGTGTGGGGGAGGTCTGTATGTGTGGTGGTGGTCTGTATGTGTGGTAGTGGTCTGTATGTGTGGTGGTGGAGGTCTGTATGTGTGGTGGTGGAGGTCTGTATGTGTGGTCGTGGAGGTCTGTATGTGTGGTAGTGGAGGTCTGTATGTGTGGTGGTGGTGGTCTGTATGTGTGGTAGTGGAGGTCTGTATGTGTGGTGGTGGAGGTCTGTATGTGTGGTAGTGGAGGTCTGTATGTGTGGTAGTGGAGGTCTGTGTGTGTGGGGGAGGTCTGTATGTGTGGTGGTGGAGGTCTGTATGTGTGGTGGTGGAGGTCTGTATGTGTGGTGGTGGAGGTCTGTATGTGTGGTGGTGGAGGTCTGTATGTGTACCTGTGAGGAGGGGCAGAAAGAGGACCACTCTAGAAAGAGAACGCAGACGACTGTACAGGAGAAGGAAAAAAATAACGGAAATGCTTCGGCAGACACAACTATCACAAGCAAGGAAAACAAGCCTAAGCAGGGAGATTGAGGAAATAGAACAAACGTTGAAGCGATCATATGAGTCTGAGGAAATGGAATTGGAACAGAAAGCTATGCAAGAGATAAGGAAAAATCCGAAATATTTTTTCACATACGCAAAATCCAAATCTAAAACCTCGATCAGTATTGGACCGTTAATTACAAATGAAGGTACGTACACAGAGGACAACAAAGAGATTAGTGAAATTCTAAGAAGCCAGTATGAGGCTATGTTTAGCACACCAATAAACAACATGAAAGTTGATGACCCAGACAGCTTCTTTATGAATGACATTCAAGCTGCAGATAATATAACGGATATTACCACAAACTCGGAAGACTTTGAAAGAGAAATTGATAATATGCCTATGCACTCAGCTCCTGGGCCTGACTCATGGAATTCAATATTCATAAAGAAATGTCAAGTACCAGTAGCGAGAGCACTCAGCGTAATATGGAGAAAGAGCCTGGATACAGGGGAGATACCAGCAGCACTTAAATCTGCAGATATAGCTCCGTTGCACAAGGGGGGGAGTAAAGCCTTGGCAAAAAATTATAGGCCAGTTGCACTAACATCACACATAATAAAAGTGTTTGAAAGAGTGATTAGGAATCAAATTTCTAGTTTTATGGAAAACAATGAATTGCACAATCCAGGACAACATGGATTTAGAGCGGGAAGATCCTGTCTGTCACAGTTACTCAACCACTATGACAAAATCACAGAAGCCCTAGAAGAAAAGCAAAATGCAGATGTTGCATACACAGACTTTGCAAAGGCGTTCGACAAATGTGACCATGGGGTGATAGCTCACAAAATGAGGTCAATGGGAATAACTGGAAAAGTAGGACGCTGGATACTCAATTTCCTGTCGAACAGAACACAAAGAGTAACAGTCAATCAGATAAAATCGAGTCCAAGCGATGTTAAAAGCTCTGTACCTCAAGGTACAGTCCTTGCACCGCTACTGTTCCTTATTCTCATATCTGATATAGACAAAAATACACGTCACAGCTTCGTGTCGTCCTTTGCAGATGACACAAAAATCAGCATGAAAATTACCTCTGCTGAAGACATTGAAAAACTACAAGCAGATGTCAACAAAGTTTTTGATTGGGCAGCAGAAAATAACATGATGTTTAACAGTGATAAATTTCAGGTACTCAGGTACGGCAAAAATGAGGATCTGAAACATAATACAGGGTACAAAACACAATCGAATCTTCACATAGTAGGAAAACAGCATGTCAAGGATTTGGGAATAATGATGTCCGACGATCTAACGTTTAGGGAGCATAACCAAGCAAATATTGCATCAGCCAGAAAAATGATCGGATGGATTACGAGAACTTCAAATCCAGGGATCCCATCACAATGGTTGTACTCTTCAAGTCACTTGTGTTGTCCCGTCTTGAGTACTGCTCAGTACTCACTTCCCCCTTCAGAGCAGGAGAGATTGCTGAAATAGAGGGAATACAGAGAACATATACGGCACGCATAGACGAGATAAAACACCTAAATTACTGGGATCGTCTCAAAGCTCTCCAAATGTACTCTCTAGAAAGGAGACGAGAGAGATACCAAATAATATACACCTGGAAAATACTGGAGGGTCAGGTCCCAAATCTACACAGTAAAATAACAACGTACTGGAGTGAACGATATGGAAGAAAATGCAAGATTGTACCTGTGAAGAGCAGAGGTGCCATAGGCACAATCAGAGAGCACTGTATAAACATCAGAGGTCCGCGGTTGTTTAACGTCCTCCCAGCGAGCATAAGAAATATTGCCGGAACAACCGTGGACATCTTCAAGAGAAAACTGGACGGTTTTCTAAGAGAAGTTCCGGATCAGCCGGGCTGTGGTGGGTACGTGGCCCTGCGGGCCGCTCCAAGCAACAGCCTGGTGGACCAAACTCTCACAAGTCGAGCCTGGCCTCGGGCCGGGCTTGGGGAGTAGAAGAACTCCCAGAACCCCATCAACCAGGTATCAACCAGGTGTGGTAGTGGAGGTCTGTATGTGTGGTAGTGGAGGTCTGTGTGTGTGGGGGAGGTCTGTATGTGTGGTAGTGGAGGTCTGTATGTGTGGTAGTGGAGGTCTGTGTGTGGGGGGGAGGTCTGTATGTGTGGTAGTGGAGGTCTGTATGTGTGGTAGTGGAGGTCTGTGTTTGTGGGGGAGGTCTGTATGTGTGGTAGTGGAGGTCTGTATGTGTGGTAGTGGAGGTCTGTGTGTGTGGGGGAGGTCTGTATGTGTGGTAGTGGAGGTCTGTATGTGTGGTAGTGGAGGTCTGTGTGTGTGGGGGAGGTCTGTATGTGTGGTGGTGGTCTGTATGTGTGGTGGTGGTCTGTATGTGTGGTGGTGGAGGTCTGTATGTGTGGTGGTGGAGGTCTGTATGTGTGGTCGTGGAGGTCTGTATGTGTGGTAGTGGAGGTCTGTATGTGTGGTGGTGGTGGTCTGTATGTGTGGTAGTGGAGGTCTGTATGTGTGGTGGTGGAGGTCTGTATGTGTGGTAGTGGAGGTCTGTATGTGTGGTAGTGGAGGTCTGTGTGTGGGGGAGGTCTGTATGTGTGGTGGAGGTCTGTATGTGTGGTGGTGGAGGTCTGTATGTGTGGTGGAGGTCTGTATGTGTGGTAGTGGAGGTCTGTATGTGTGGTGGAGGTCTGTATGTGTGGTAGTGGAGGTCTGTATGTGTGGTAGTGGAGGTCTGTGTGTGTGGGGGGGGTCTGTATGTGTGGTGGAGGTCTGTATGTGTGGTGGTGGAGGTCTGTATGTGTGGTGGAGGTCTGTATGTGTGGTAGTGGAGGTCTGTATGTGTGGGGGAGGTCTGTATGTGTGGTAGTGGAGGTCTGTATGTGTGGTAGTGGAGGTCTGTGTGTGTGGGGGAGGTCTGTATGTGTGGTAGTGGAGGTCTGTATGTGTGGTAGTGGAGGTCTGTGTGTGTGGGGGAGGTCTGTATGTGTGGTGGAGGTCTGTATGTGTGGTGGTGGAGGTCTGTATGTGTGGTGGTGGAGGTCTGTATGTGTGGTGGTGGAGGTCTGTATGTGTGGTGGTGGAGGTCTGTATGTGTGGTGGTGGAGGTCTGTATGTGTGGTGGTGGAGGTCTGTATGTGTGGTGGTGGAGGTCTGTATGTGTGGTGGTGGAGGTCTGTATGTGTGGTGGTGGAGGTCTGTATGTGTGGTGGAGGTCTGTATGTGTGGTGGAGGTCTGTATGTGTGGTGGTGGAGGTCTGTATGTGTGGTGGTGGAGGTCTGTATGTGTGGTGGTGGAGGTCTGTATGTGTGGTGGTGGAGGTCTGTATGTGTGGTGGTGGAGGTCTGTATGTGTGGTGGAGGTCTGTATGTGTGGTGGTGGAGGTCTGTATGTGTGGTGATGGAGGTCTGTATGTGTGGTGGTGGAGGTCTGTATGTGTGGTGGTGGAGGTCTGTATGTGTGGTGGTGGAGGTCTGTATGTGTGGTGGTGGAGGTCTGTATGTGTGGTGGTGGAGGTCTGTATGTGTGGTGGTGGAGGTCTGTATGTGTGGTGGTGGAGGTCTGTATGTGTGGTGGTGGAGGTCTGTATGTGTGGTGGTGGAGGTCTGTATGTGTGGTGGTGGAGGTCTGTATGTGTGGTGGTGGAGGTCTGTATGTGTGGTGGAGGTCTGTATGTGTGGTGGAGGTCTGTATGTGTGGTGTTGGAGGTCTGTATGTGTGGTGTTGGAGGTCTGTATGTGTGGTGGTGGAGGTCTGTATGTGTGGTCGTGGAGGTCTGTATGTGTGGTGGAGGTCTGTATGTGTGGTGGAGGTCTGTATGTGTGGTGTTGGAGGTCTGTATGTGTGGTGGTGGAGGTCTGTATGTGTAGTGGTGGAGGTCTGTATGTGTGGTGGTGGAGGTCTGTATGTGTGGTGGTTGAGGTCTGTATGTGTGGTGGTGGAGGTCTGTATGTGTGGTGGTGGAGGCCTGTATGTGTGGTGGTGGAGGCCTGTATGTGTGGTGGTATAGGTCTGTATGTGTAGTGGTAAAGGTCTGTATGTGTGGTGCTGGAGGCCTGAATGTGTGGTGGTGGAGGTCTGTATGTGTGGTAGTGGAGGTCTGTATGTGTGGTGGTGGTGGTGGGCTGTATGCGTGGTAGAGGAGGCCTGTATGTGTGGTGGTGGGCGTGCTGTATGTGTGGTAGTGGAGGTCTGTATGTGTGGTGGTGGTGGTGGGCTGTATGTGTGGTAGTGGAGGCCTGTATGTGTGGTGGTGGGCGTGCTGTATGTGTGATAGTGGAGGTCTGTATGTGTGGTGGTGGTGGTGGGCTGTATGTGTGGTAGTGGAGGCCTGTATGTGTGATGGTGGGCGTGCTGTATGTGTGGTAGTGGAGGTCTGTATGTGTGGTGGTGGGCGTGCTGTATGTGTGGTAGTGGAGGTCTGTATGTGTGGTGGTGGGCGTGCTGTATGTGTGGTAGTGGAGGTCTGTATGTGTGGTGGTGGGCGTGCTGTATGTGTGGTAGTGGAGGTCTGTATGTGTGGTGGTGGGCGTGCTGTATGTGTGGTAGTGGAGGTCTGTATGTGTGGTGGTGGGCGTGCAGTATGTGTGGTAGTGGAGGTCTGTATGTGTGATGGTGGGCGTGCTGTATGTGTGGTAGTGGAGGTCTGTATGTGTGGTGGTGGGCGTGCTGTATGTGTGGTAGTGGAGGTCTGTATGTGTGGTGGTGGGCGTGCTGTATGTGTGGTAGTGGAGGTCTGTATGTGTGGTGGTGGGCGTGCTGTATGTGTGGTAGTGGAGGTCTGTATGTGTGGTGGTGGAGGTCTGTATGTGTGGTGGTGGGCGTGCTGTATGTGTGGTAGTGGAGGTGTGTATGTGTGGTGGTGGGCGGGCTGTTGGTGTGCTTGGGATGAGGCAGTGTTGGGCTGCTTGAGTGAGAGTGAAGGTGGTTATCAGATCGTGGTACTATCTCTGCTGGATAACGGGTTGTACGAGCCCCAGCATGGCCCCTACCGATATCTTGCTATCTGCCCGACGCGCACGCAGAATGAACTAGATGACATGATACCAGAACATAATCCCCCGCGCACAATTATATGAGCAGATACGATTGGATTTGAATGGGACAAGTCACTACAATACACAGCCATATATTGCCCCCTACTACACGCCTCTTCCATGTCAAATAACAGCTTTCTCGCCCCTGTCTTCTAATATCTCATTACACAAAGCAGTATTATATAATAATTTCACCTTGTATTAGCGTTTCTTTGATTATACCAGCCAGCGACCTCGCCACACCTCTTCTTGAGAAATGATTTCTCACTCGACTAGTTAATTCTATATATTAAAGTCTTATATTCAATTATTTTCCCTACGTTTTCTTCACCGTTAACACTATTAGCGGGAGACCGTTTTTTGTAGGCAAAATTACAAAACGATTTTTGTATTTTATGTATAAATACTTATCTCTAATTATTGTAATTATTGTTAGGTGAATAGGCTTGATTGCCCTGCCTGATAATATTGGTTACACTAATCATCACTAGACTCGTATTCAGTGACACTTGAGACGAGGGCCGGATTCACGAAGGTACTTACGAAGGTTTTTCTTCTTAGCTACGAATGTTTTCCTTCTTAGCGCCTTCATGGCGGCTACGTCGGTATTCAGGTAGCTACACTAAGTTGAAAGACCTTCGTAAGTTCATTCCAGGATCTAAGCGTGGTTTCGACCACTCGTAGCTTTACGTAAACTGGACATAACTCAATTTTTCTCTACTACATAACACTGGGATCGATTTTAAGATTTTAGAACATAAACAAAAGATTATAAAAATTGAATCTAGTGAAGAGGAGTCCTTCGTGTTAGTTATATATGCATTCTCTGCTTGAAACTTAAAGTAAATATGTCTTTTATGATAGTAGAATTAGTTTTATAATAGCAAGATATTATACCAGTAGTTATTAAGTAAATAAACACTGGTGAACATGAAATATGAGAGAAGGTGATGAGCTCTGCCTGATGGGATCATTTACTATCACCAAATGCCCCTGTTCACCTAGTAGTAAGGGTGTACCTTAGCTATACATACCCATTTCTAATTTATTTAGTTTGGTTTTATTTTGAAATTAAATCTGGGTGAGACATAAAATAAACATATGCTGCACAAATGATGTTAGGTAAGGAGAAGGGTAAAAATGTCAAAAACTTTATTCATTAAATACTTAAAGCTATAATTATGACTATATAGACTATTAAAAAAGAGAGAGGGAAGTAGGGGTCCAAGACCTCTTCCTGTTATACAATTTGGGTGTGGAACAAGTAATTATCAAAAGAAGGCATCGTGCAGGGAAGGCTATGTAGCAGTAAGGCAGTGAGGTGAGGCAGCTACTTATTTGAGAAATGCTTATTTTATTTACCTTATAAGCTGAGGCAACTTATTTTATTTGAGGAATACTCAGCTGATTCCTCTACATTTAGCATGGAACAAATTTGTGTCCAAGACCTCTTCCTGTTACACAATTTGACTGTGTGTAACCAAACTAGAAGTGCTCTACAAATCAAGGGACCCAGAATGTGGAATGACCTCCCGAATCATGTCAAAGGCTGTACCTCTCTCAACCAGTTTAAGAGTTAAACCAAGTACTGCCTAATTAACTCCATGTAACCTAACTTACCTTCTAAATGTCAACCCATGTCTTGCTATTTTTTAAACAACGCTGTTCACCAACATGTGCAATTGCTGATGTATGCTATGTTAACTCCCCTTTTTGTATTTTTTATTCCTTCTTTCAACACAATTTATACCTAATCCCGATTACTATTAAGTTTTAGTCTGTGTTTTTTCCCCCACACCTTGCCCGAAATGCTATGAGTATTAGTGACTTTAGGTATTGTATGTACTAGCTCTGTCTATAAATCCAACATTATGTTTGTAAATCAACTGTATGTACATTTCCTGAATAAAATGTATTTATTATTTATTTTTTAATCAGTATTAAAAGAAGGCACCAAGCTGGGAAGGCTATGTAGCACCATTGTGTGTAACAATAAACCAATTATTTTTTAACAAATAATGCACCTGTATGGTAAAACAAATCCTGTCAGCTGTAAAAATATTGATGCAGTTATTTAAATGAAAAATATAATGAAAGAAATATTACTGGTTTATTTTTATCCTATCTTTTTGTACTGTACAGTATATCCAAGGAAGTGAAAAATTGAGACATAATGCACAATTTAATGAATGATAAGCATGGATTAGCAGTTCAAAAGAAATATGACTATTACATATCAACATGAGATCTTAATGATCTATGGTCAACATGATTTAATAAGGATAATACAGTACTGTATTTGTAATAATACAAACTATAATTTAAAATCATTATTACTGATATTTTTTATTAAGAAGATTATGTATACACAGCAATGTGCTGCTACCCTATTCTATATGGAATATTACACAGTGTAGATAAAAAACTAGCTATAAGTTTATCTAATACTCCCATCTCACAGGATGGTTAGACATACTGTACATGGAATCAATTTAGAAAATACCATCCTCAATACAAAAAACAAATAAACTCTGACTAAACAACTCTTCGCGATTTTCACAAGAGGTAAGCACTGAATCATGGAAACATTATATTATAATTACTCTTACCAGTTTCTACAAGACTCCTCTCAAACAATGTATTTTTAAACATGTTTAGGTATACACAGCAATGTGCTGCTTCCCTATTCTGTATGAAGGAACACACAGTGTAGATCAAAAACCAGCTACAAGCTCACCCAACATCCTCACCTCACAGGATGGCCAGTCATACATGGAATTAGGAGAGAACAAAATACTTAATGCTGATCTATTAGCCTCCACTGGCAAAATCTGGGTGCAGCACAAGAATATCTTCCAATATTCCTGAGTGTATGAAGTAATTACAGAGCTCAAAATACCTCATACCATTTGGTATCAAGTCACTGATAACAGGACAATCACAGATATAGTGTTGGAGAGTGTTCTCTCAAGTAGGACTGAAAACAGATGTTTTTTTCCACCAAGAGGGCTATAAACCCATGGAACCGCCTACCCGCTGAAACCGTAAATGCCAAATTCAAGCTAAAAAATATCATTAAGACAATTGGCGGGCCCTTTAACAAGCCGCCGGCATTCTGTCCTCTTCGAGGTCACTAGATAGTTAGTGGCCCTTGGGTAAATTCAGTAAATATATACAATAATTGTCAGCGCATCTTCCGAGCAACAAGGACAGCTACACAGTATCTCTTAGAATTACGTAGGTAAACAACAAATGCAACATATTTGTTTACTACAATGTCGGTGCTGGCTGTAAAAGTTGAAAAAACATTGTTTTACTTCGAAATATACTAATTTTATAAGAAAATTCGACGTAAATAGGAGGCAGTAGAGCTCCGATAAGCCAGCGCTAAATCTTCAATATGAAGAATGTTGCTGCTCTCTGATTGGCCAAACGAAACACAGTAGTGACCTCTATCGGCACGCAGGTGAACCAACAAATTTCTTCCTAAGTGGACCTCATTGAATCGCACCTAAGCATCTTCTTAGGGCGCACTTAGGAACCTTCGTAGCAACCCACTTACGAAGAAATACACAGAGCTTCCTGAATCTAGGTGGAGGTCCCTAATTGAAAACGGCAAAGACAACACACTCGAAGACACCGACAATCAAACAAACTAACAATCAACACATCATGCATATCGCATCACTTCTCTTACTAATACACATAGAAACACACACACAACCTCTTCACCATAATACGTGAAACCTATGTACATATAATTTATAATTATCCAAGAAACATTTCCACTCAAACCAACACAACTTGCCCTGGCGTAGAGACCTTATTAATTCCTCAGTAGAGGAAACACCGAGTGATTTCAATCATGTTCAACACGTTTTAACATCTCTTATGATAAGAATAAGTAACTTTGCATCTTTGACCATTTGCCAGGAAAATGGGCTAAGTCCTTGGCTCTCTCTCTCTCTCTCTCTTCCCACTAGAGTCAATTCCTCTCTTCCATGTAGTGGTCTCCTTTCCCTACTTACCTTTCCCACAATCTTTGCCTATAAAACTATTTATTAAGTCAAACTCATGAAATTCAAAATGATATACAAGTGTTGTGATTTTAGGCTTCTGAGGTATGGTGTGAGGGAACATGAGGCTACTGTGACATGGTGTGGGGAAAGTCTAAACACTGTCAGCGCATCTATATATATATATATATATATATATATATATATATATATATATATATATATATATATATATATATATATATATATATATATATATTATTAAATATGACCGAAAAAGTAAGATTAATAATTCTAACACGAATTTTCTCAATCTTTCGTACATTTCTTTTCACTGTTGGAGGTAAATCAAAAATCAATTCTCCAAAATTCATTTTTATTTCTAGTCTGACGCGACACGAGCGCGTTTCGTAAAACTTATTACATTTTCAAAGACTTTAGTTCACAAATACACAATTGAATAGAACTTACGCATCTCCGATTTTATATCTACATTTGAGTGAGGTGGAAGGGGTGATGTGGCATTAACACAAGACAGAACAAGATGTGGCATTAATAGGGTATTAATTTCATCAACACAAGACAGAACAAGAGTATTAATAGGGTATTAATTTCATCAACACAAGACAGAACACGAAACAATGGATATTGAATAGAAGTGTTTGTAGAAAGCCTATTGGTCCATATTTCTTGATGCTTCTATATTGGAGCGGAGTCTTGAGGTGGGTAGAATATAGTTGTGCAATAATTGGCTGTTGATTGCTGGTGTTGACTTCTTGATGTGTAGTGCCTCGCAAACGTCAAGCCGCCTGCTATCGCTGTATCTATCGATGATTTCTGTGTTGTTTACTAGGATTTCTCTGGCGATGGTTTGGTTGTGGGAAGAGATTATATGTTCCTTAATGGAGCCCTGTTGCTTATGCATCGTTAAACGCCTAGAAAGAGATGTTGTTGTCTTGCCTATATACTGGGTTTTTTGGAGCTTACAGTCCCCAAGAGGGCATTTGAAGGCATAGACGACGTTAGTCTCTTTTAAAGCGTTCTGTTTTGTGTCTGGAGAGTTTCTCATGAGTAGGCTGGCCGTTTTTCTGGTTTTATAGTAAATCGTCAGTTGTATCCTCTGATTTTTGTCTGTAGGGATAACGTTTCTATTAACAAAATCTTTCAGGACCCTTTCCTCCGTTTTATGAGCTGTGGAAAAGAAGTTCCTGTAAAATAGTCTAATAGGGGGTATAGGTGTTGTGTTAGTTGTCTCTTCAGAGGTTGCATGGCTTTTCACTTTCCTTCTTAAAGTGTAGGAAAGATAATAATAATATGATATTTAATAATATATGTCTACAGGAAAGACTGCTACCAAAATATACTAATATATATTATATATATATATATATATATATATATATATATATATATATATATATATATATATATATATATATATATATATATATATATATATATATATATATATATATAGTGCAATTAGTGCACTCGTCAATATAGTGCAATATATAGTGCAATCTTCAATATGAAGAATGTTGCTGCTCTCTGATTGGCCAAACGAAACACAGTAGTGACCTCTATCGGCACGCAGGTGAACCAACAAATTTCTTCCTAAGTGGACCTCATTGAATCGCACCTAAGCATCTTCTTAGGGCGCACTTAGGAACCTTCGTAGCAAACCCACTTACGAAGAAATACACAGAGCTTCCTGAATCTAGGTGGAGGTCCCTAATTAAAAACGGCAAAGACAACACACTCGAAGACACCGACAATCAAACAATCAAAACAACGACAATCAAAACACCGACAATCAAACTATATATATATAGTGCAATTAGTGCAATCGTCAATATAGTGCAATATATAGTGCAATATAGTGCAATCTTCAATATGAAGAATGTTGCTGCTCTCTGATTGGCCAAACGAAACACAGTAGTGACCTCTATCGGCACGCAGGTGAACCAACAAATTTCTTCCTAAGTGGACCTCATTGAATCGCACCTAAGCATCTTCTTAGGGCGCACTTAGGAACCTTCGTAGCAAACCCACTTACGAAGAAATACACAGAGCTTCCTGAATCTAGGTGGAGGTCCCTAATTAAAAACGGCAAAGACAACACACTCGAAGACACCGACAATCAAACAAACTAACAATCAACACATCATGCATATCGCATCACTTCTCTTACTAATACACATAGAAACACACACACAACCTCTTCACCATAATACGTGAAACCTATGTACATATAATTTATAATTATCCAAGAAACATTTCCACTCAAACCAACACAACTTGCCCTGGCGTAGAGACCTTATTAATTCCTCAGTAGAGGAAACACCGAGTGATTTCAATCATGTTCAACACGTTTTAACATCTCTTATGATAAGAATAAGTAACTTTGCATCTTTGACCATTTGCCAGGAAAATGGGCTAAGTCCTTGGCTCTCTCTCTCTCTCTCTTCCCACTAGAGTCAATTCCTCTCTTCCATGTAGTGGTCTCCTTTCCCTACTTACCTTTCCCACAATCTTTGCCTATAAAACTATTTATTAAGTCAAACTCATGAAATTCAAAATGATATACAAGTGTTGTGATTTTAGGCTTCTGAGGTATGGTGTGAGGGAACATGAGGCTACTGTGACATGGTGTGGGGAAAGTCTAAACACTGTCAGCGCATCTATATATATATATATATATATATATATATATATATATATATATATATATATATATATATATATATATATATATATATATATATATATATATATATATATATATATATATATATATATATATATATATATATATATATATATATATATATATATATATATATATATATATATTATTAAATATGACCGAAAAAGTAAGATTAATAATTCTAACACGAATTTTCTCAATCTTTCGTACATTTCTTTTCACTGTTGGAGGTAAATCAAAAATCAATTCTCCAAAATTCATTTTTATTTCTAGTCTGACGCGACACGAGCGCGTTTCGTAAAACTTATTACATTTTCAAAGACTTTAGTTCACAAATACACAACTGAATAGAACTTACGCATCTCCGATTTTATATCTACATTTGAGTGAGGTGGAAGGGGTGGTGTGGCATTAACACAAGACAGAACAAGAGGTGGCTTCAGCTCCGATGTTGAGGGGTAATGTTAGGCTTCAGCTCCGATGTTGAGGGATAATATTAGGCTTCAGCTCCGATGTTGAGGGGTAATGTTAGGCTTCAGCTCCGATGTTGAGGGGAAATGTTAGGCTTCAGCTCTGATGTTGAGGGATAATATTAGGCTTCAGCTCCGATGTTGAGGGGTAATGTTAGGCTTCAGCTCTGATGTTGAGGGATAATATTAGGCTTCAGCTCCGATGTTGAGGGGTAATGTTAGGCTTCAGCTCCGATGTTGAGGGGAAATGTTAGGCTTCAGCTCTGATGTTGAGGGATAATATTAGGCTTCAGCTCCGATGTTGAGGGATAATTTTAGGCTTCAGCTCCGATGTTGAGGGGTAATGTTAGGCTTCAGCTCTGTTGTTGAGGGATAATATTAGGCTTCAGCTCCGATGTTGAGGGGTAATGTTAGGCTTCAGCTCTGATGTTGAGGGATAATATTAGGCTTCAGCTCCGATGTTGAGGGATAATATTAGGCTTCAGCTCCGATGTTGAGGGGTAATGTTAGGCTTCAGCTCTGATGTTGAGGGATAATATTAGGTTTCAGCTCCGATGTTGAGGGGTAATGTTAGGCTTCAGCTCTGATGTTGAGGGGTAATGTTAGGCTTCAGCTCCGATGTTGAGAGGAAATGTTAGGCTTCAGCTCTGATGTTGAGGGATAATATTAGGCTTCAGCTCCGATGTTGAGGGATAATATTAGGCTTAAGCTCCGATGTTGAGGGGTAATGTTAGGCTTCAGCTCCGATGTTGAGGGGTAATGTTAGGCTTCAGCTCCGATGTTGAGGGATAATGTTAGGCTTAAGCTCCGATGTTGAGGGGTAATATTAGGCTTAAGCTCCGATGTTGAGGGGTAATGTTAGGCTTCAGCTCCGATGTTGAGGGATAATATTAGGCTTAAGCTCCGATATTGAGGGGTAATGTTAGGCTTCAGCCCCGATGTTGAGGGGTAATGTTAGGCTTCAGCCTGGATGTTAATGGATGATACTAGGTTCGCGGAGATCGCGGTTCGCGGAGATCGCGGTTCGCGGAGATCGCGGTTCGCGGAGATCGCGGTTCGCGGAGATCGAGGTTCGCGGAGATCGCGGTTCGCGGAGATCGCGGTTCCCGGAGATCGAGGTTCGCGGAGATCGAGGTTCGCGGAGATCGAGGTTCGCGGTGGTGGGGGTTGGCGGTGATGGGAGCACGCTGTGGCGTTATTTAGGTGACGTATCAGCTTAATACTTACTATTCTGTTAAGATCTCTCTCGAACAATAACAACATTCACTTTCATACCACCACAACCACTACCATTACTACAACCACAACCCCCTATCGCAACCACCACCACCACCACCCTTCACGATAATCATTGCCATTACATTACCACAACAGAACCATTACAACCACAACTACCGCATCACCATTCCAATAACACCACAAACACTACCACTACAACCACAAACATTTCAACTATAACCACAACCTTAACCACCACAACTACCACTACTATATATAGGGCGCCTGACAGCTGGTTGGACTGTGCTTTGGATTCATAGTCCTGAGGCTCCGGGTTCGATCCCCGGTGGAGGCAAAGACAAATGGGCAAAATGTTTCTTTCACCCTGATGCCCCTGTTACCTAGCAGTAAATAGGTACCTGGGAGTTAGACAGCTGCTACGGGCTGCTTCCTGGGGGTGGAGGCCTGGTCGAGGACCGAGCCGCGGGGACGTTAAGCCCCGAAATCACAGATAACCTTAAAATAGCCATATATATCTACCCACGGGAACATTATCTAACACAGGGCTAATTTACAACCCAAACAGACCACTGGAACACTGTCTAACACAGTACAGAGTTCAACCCAAATAAGATTTTAACCGAGATTTAACAGCGCAGTTAAAGAAGTTGTTACACACACTGGGCCATACCTTGCAGAGGCCACCGTGTGAGTCATAAACACTCATCCACTGACTGAGTAAAACTGAAATGAGTAACACTTAGTGGGCCAGCAAGAGACTCGGGACCCACGAAGGAATATCCCAGGAGATAACAAAAAATCCTGCCACTACGACAATCCCGTAAGGCGTTAATTAACGTTAAATTAACTACGACAATTATGTTAATTATAACGTAAGAGGTGCATCACGACCAGTTGGCGGAGCAAAACACAGCTGGAACTCCCATTCCTGAATAGGCTATTAGATAACCATTCGTAAGTACACACACAAAAACCTAGATAGGTTAGGCAGTGATGTGGTGGAGGCAGACTCTATACATAGTTTCAAATGTAAATATAATCAAGCCCAGTAGGCTCAGGAATCTATACACCGGTTGATCAACAGTTGCGAGGTGGGGCCAAAGAGCCAGAGCTCTTTGCACAACTAGGTGAGTACACACACACATGCGGACATTAACACTCCCAAAATAGCCAACAGCAACAACAACCACGAAAACATATACGAGGACAGCAGCAGGTACTTGATGCGTCAACACCACCACCAACAATACAATGAAACAGCAATTGTACCAGCAAACACAGTCACAACAGCAACTGTACCAGCAAACACAGCCACAACAGCAACTGTACCAGCAAACACAGTCACAACAGCATCTGTACCAGCAAGCACAGCCACAACAGCAACTGTACCAGCAAGCACAGCCACAACAGCAACTGTACCAGCAAACACAGCCACAACAGCAACTGTACCAGCAAACACAGTCACAACAGCAACTGTACCAACAAGTACAGCCACAACAGCAACTGTACCAGCAAACACAGCCACAACAGCAACTGTACCAGCAAACACAGCCACAACAGCAACTGTACCAACAAACACAGTCACAACAGCAACTGTACCAGCAAACACAGCCACAACAGCAACTGTACCAGCAAACACAGCCACAACAGCATCTGTACCAGCAAACACAGCCACAACAGCATCTGTACCAGCAAGTACAGCCACATCAGCATCTGTACCAGCAAGTACAGCTACAACAGCATCTGTACCAGCAAACACAGTCACAACAGCAACTGTACCAGCAAACACAGCCACAACAGCATCTGTACCAGCAAACACAGCCACAACAGCATCTGTACCAGCAAACACAGCCACAACAGCATCTGTACCAGCAAACACAGTCACAACAGCATCTGTACCAGCAAACACAGTCACAACAGCAACTGTACCAGCAAACACAGCCACAACAGCAACTGTACCAGCAAACACAGTCACAACAGCAACTGTACCAGCAAACACAGCCACAACAGCATCTGTACCAGCAAACACAGTCACAACAGCATCTGTACCAGCAAACACAGTCACAACAGCATCTGTACCAGCAAACACAGCCACAACAGCAACTGAACCAGCAAACACAGCCACAACAGCAACTGTACCAGCAAACACAGTCACAACAGCAACTGTACCAGCAAACACAGCCACAACAGCATCTGTACCAGCAAACACAGCCACAACAGCATCTGTACCAGCAAACACAGTCACAACAGCATCTGTACCAGCAAACACAGCCACAACAGCAACTGTACCAGCAAACACAGCCACACCAGCATCTGTACCAGCAAACACAGTCACAACAGCATCTGTACCAGCAAACACAGTCACAACAGCATCTGTACCAGCAAACACAGCCACAACAGCAACTGTACCAGCAAACACAGTCACAACAGCAACTGTACCAGCAAACACAGCCACAACAGCAACTGTACCAGCAAACACAGTCACAACAGCAACTGTACCAGCAAACACAGCCACAACAGCAACTGTACCAGCAAACACAGCCACAACAGCATCTGTACCAGCAAACACAGTCACAACAGCAACTGTACCAGCAAACACAGTCACAACAGCAACTGTACCAGCAAACACAGCCACAACAGCAACTGTACCAGCAAACACAGCCACAACAGCATCTGTACCAGCAAACACAGCCACAACAGCAACTGAACCAGCAAACACAGCCACAACAGCAACTGTACCAGCAAACACAGTCACAACAGCAACTGTACCAGCAAACACAGCCACAACAGCATCTGTACCAGCAAACACAGCCACAACAGCATCTGTACCAGCAAACACAGTCACAACAGCATCTGTACCAGCAAACACAGTCACAACAGCATCTGTACCAGCAAACACAGCCACAACAGCATCTGTACCAGCAAACACAGTCACAACAGCAACTGTACCAGCAAACACAGCCACAACAGCAACTGTACCAGCAAACACAGCCACAACAATAACAACAGCTGTACCAACAAACACAGCCACAACAGCATCTGTACCAGCAAACACAGCCACAACAATAACAACAGCTGTACCAACAAACACAGCCACAACAGCTGTACCAACAAACACAGCCACAACAGCAACTGTACCAGCAAACACAGCCACAACAGCAACTGTACCAGCAAACACAGCCACAACAGCATCTGTACCAGCAAACACAGCCACAACAGCAACTGTACCAGCAAACACAGCCACAACAATAACAACAGCTGTACCAACAAACACAGCCACAACAGCAACTGTACCAGCAAACACAGCCACAACAATAACAACAGCTGTACCAACAAACACAGCCACAAGAGCTGTACCAACAAACACAGCCACAACAATAACAACAGCTGTACCAACAAACACAGCCACCACCACAACATCACCTGTAACAACAACACTTGTAACAACAAATGCCTACCTTAGTTAGTAGTATGACTAGCCTAGTTAGTAATATGCCGACCATCTTGGCTTTAGACACTTGAGTTATCCTGGGTGTGGCATGCCTGCCTCGACCATTCTCACTCTGTTTACTCTTGTTCTTAGAGATCTTAGTCATCATTACGTCTCTGCTGAGTTGTTTACTAAGCTATTTCTGTTGATACACACACACACACACACACACACACACACACATACACACATACACACACACATATATATATATACATTATATATATATATTATATATATATATATATATATATATATATATATATATATATATATATATATATATATATATATATATATATATATATATATATATTAGTATATTTTGGTAGCAGTCTTTCCTGTAGACATATATTATTAAATATGACCGAAAAAGTAAGATTAATAATTCTAACACGAATTTTAGTTCGCCAACATATGTTCAGCCACATATCATATAGAAGCATCAAGAAATAAGCTAGGCCGAAGCTTATAATAAAAGTGGCAGTACCTAATTACGGCACACATTTGTATTATTATCAAAGAGTGCTAATGCGAGGTTACATTCCAGGCTGGTGAATGGTGTGCACATCAGCCGCTGCAAGTAACCCATTATAACTCCTCTAGAAAGAAGCCTGGTACTCGACACGCCGGTCCTGGCTTCATCAACTACAACAGTTAAGACTCGACCAATTATTGTAATGTTATTTTGTAATTTTTGTATTGGTTTAATTTTTTATATCGAGGGTAAATACCACATTAATTTTGGTCGTTTGGGTTGACAACCAAAACTCCAGGATAATATAAATATATATATATATATATATATATATATATATATAACTTTAGAACACTTTCCCACCAGGAGACTGTTGCTGTTGTGTTCTAAAGTTGTATACTTGACTCTCGTGTTTAGGAGAGTTATGCCTTATATATATATATATATATATATATATATATATATATATATATATATATATATATATATATATTATTAAATATGACCGAAAAAGTAAGATTAATAATTCTAACACGAATTTTCTCAATCTTTCGTACATTACGCTTCACTGTTGGAGGTAAATCAAAAATCACTTCTCCAAAATTCATTTTTATTTCTAGTCTGACGCGACACGGGCGCGTTTCGTAAAACTTATTACATTTTCAAAGACTTCACAAATACACAACTGATTAGAACTTACGTCTCTCTGATATTATATCTACATTTGAGTGAGGTGGGAAGGATGATGTGGCATTAACACATCATCACAGGTTGATTTAGTATTAGAATCAGAATTTCTAATGTAATTAGAAATCCAAAAGTTCATGCAGTGACGGAAGCTAGCAAATTGAGGTTAATCATGTTGGCAAATTGAGGTTAATCATGTTGGATTATATGTTCCATTAAGGAACATATAATCTCTTCCCATAACCAAACCATCGCCAGAGAAATCCTAGTAAACAACACAGAAATCATCGATAGATACAGCGATAGCAGGCGGCTTGACATTTGCGAGGCACTACACATCAAGAAGTCAACACCAGCAATCAACAGCCAATTATTGCACAACTATATTCTACCCACCTCAAGACTCCGCTCCAATATAGAAGCATCAAGAAATATGGACCAATAGGCTTTCTACAAACACTTCTATTCAATACCCATTGTTTCTGTTCTGTCTTGTGTTGATACTTTTAATACCCTATTAATATCCCCTGTTCTGTCTTGTGTTAATGCCACATCATCCTTCCCACCTCACTCAAATGTAGATATAATATCAGAGAGACGTAAGTTCTAATCAGTTGTGTATTTGTGAAGTCTTTGAAAATGTAATAAGTTTTACGAAACGCGCCGTGTCGCGTCAGACTAGAAATAAAAATGAATTTTGGAGAAGTGATTTTTTTATTTACCTCCAACAGTGAAGCGTAATGTACGAAAGATTGAGAAAATTCGTGTTAGAATTATTAATCTTACTTTTTCGGTCATATTTAATAATATATGTCTACAGGAAAGACTGCTACCAAAATATACTAATATATATATATATATATATATATATATATATATATATATATATATATATATATATATATATATATATATATATAGATAGATATACACAAATTTAAATAGCTTAAATTTTATATTTTGATTACTTTGGGCTCGACAGCCCTCGTCTTAACTACTTTCATTGTTTTTTAGGGGGTTAGTGTTTTGGTAAGAATTAAATAGGATTCCAAAAAGCTAAACAGTGACTATTTAAGATTTATGTGGTGCAAACATTAGGATTTATGTGGTGTACACATTAGGATTTATGTGGTGTAAACATTAGGATTTATGTGGTGTAAACATTAGGATTTATGTGGTGTAAAACATTAGGATTTATGTGGTGTAAACATTAGGATTTATGTGGTGTAAACATTAGGATTTATGTGGTGTAAACATTAGGATTTATGTGGTGTAAACATTAGGATTTATGTGGTGTAAAAATTAGGATTTATGTGGTGTAAACATTAGGATTTATGTGGTGTAAACATTAGGATTTATGTGGTGTAAACATTAGGATTTATGTGGTGTAAACATTAGGATTTATGTGGTGTAAACATTAGGATTTATGTGGTGTAAACATTAGGATTTATGTGGTGTAAACATTAGGATTTATGTGGTGTAAACATTAGGATTTATGTGGTGTAAACATTAGGATTTATGTGGTGTAAACATTAGGATTTATGTGGTGTAAACATTAGGATTTATGTGGTGTAAACATTAGGATTTATGTGGTGTAAACATTAGCATTTATGTGGTGTAAACATTAGGATTTATGTGGTGTAAACATTAGCATTTTGTGGTGTAAACATTAGCATTTTGTGGTGTAAACATTAGCATTTTTGTGGTGTAAACATTAGGATTTATGTGGTGTAAACATTAGCATTTTGTGGTGTAAACATTAGGATTTATGTGGTGTAAACATTAGGATTTATGTGGTGTAAACATTAGCATTTTGTGGTGTAAACATTAGGATTTATGGGTGTAAACATTAGGATTTATGTGGTGTAAACATTAGCATTTATGTGGTGTAAACATTAGGATTTATGTGGTGTAAACATTAGCATTTTGTGGTGTAAACATTAGGATTTATGTGGTGTAAACATTAGCATTTTGTGGTGTAAACATTAGGATTTATGTGGTGTAAACATTAGCATTTTGTGGTGTAAACATTAGCATTTATGTGGTTTAAACATTAGCATTTATGTGGTGTAAACATTAGGGTTTATGTTGTGTAAACAGAGACGGACTGGTGGCGACAGTAAAGGCGTCAATATAGGCTTGATGCATTGCGTTTATGCTTTTGTTGTCACTGCTTCTCCTCTTCTCTATTATTATAAACAATCCTACACCTTAATAACAATAACGAGGCACAAGCAGTTGTTACAAAATTAATATTAATAGTTTCTGGCTTATAAACTTCCGTTTAAGCACAAGAGACGTCTTCGCTTGGCAATGTTTACAATCTCTCTGGCTAGCGTCGTCTCCCCCGGTGTTCGTGAGACAAGTAGCCGTCTACACCTCTGGCTAGCGTCGTCTCCCCCGATGTTCGTGAGACAAGTAGCCGTCTACACCTCTGGCTAGCGTCGTCTTCCCCGGTGTTCGTGAGACAAGTAGCCGTCTACACCTCTGGCTAGCGTCGTCTTCCCCGATGTTCGTGAGACAAGTAGCCGTCTACACCTCTGGCTAGCGTCGTCTCCCCCGATGTTCGTGAGACAAGTAGCCGTCTACACCTCTGGCTAGCGTCGTCTTCCCCGGTGTTCGTGAGACAAGTAGCCGTCTACACCTCTGGCTAGCGTCGTCTCCCCCGGTGTTCGTGAGACAAGTAGCCGTCTACACCTCTGGCTAGCGTCGTCTCCCCCGGTGTTCGTGAGACAAGTAGCCGTCTACACCTCTGGCTAGCGTCGTCTCCCCCGGTGTTCGTGAGACAAGTAGCCGTCTACACCTCTGGCTAGCGTCGTCTCCCCCGATGTTCGTGAGACAAGTAGCCGTCTACACCTCTGGCTAGCGTCGTCTTCCCCGGTGTTCGTGAGACAAGTAGCCGTCTACACCGGATTCACGAAAATATTTATATTTTCGACACGCTATTCTTAATTTTTATAGATAATATTTAGCGGTGTGCAGTTATTATTCCTTTCTTTAGGATCATGTTGTCTTTCTTGAATAGTGGTTATATCTTAGTGTTCTTATGAGAATGTGGATTTTCTCATGTTTGGATTCAGACGCCTATAGTGTCGACAACGGCTCGGATTGCAGTTGTTGTTGTTGTTGTTAGAGGAGGAAGCCTCGTGGATCTGTTCTATATATACAGCTTAGGTCGACTGCTAGCAGCCGTGGAGTGAGGACGTTTACCGACCCTCCGTGGCTGTTGGAGTTGTTTACTGTTTTGGTCGCCAGGTGGTGTGGGCGTCTCTGCCCTACCAGTTTTGTTGCCTGCCTGGCTGCGTTGACGTGGCAGTGCTGACATGGGGGCCATCTTCCTCCTGTTATGCGTGTGAACTCCGTGGGCCTGGAGTTCACTTGTAAGGCTGGTTATCCGACCATCGAGATGGTGATGTGTGACATGCTTTGTGTCCCGGTGGAAGCTGTTTACGGTGTGGAGCTAGTTACGGGCGTGGGGGAGGACGAGTACCGGGACTTCCTCCGTCGGTACGGGGGGGCGTACGTTGCCGTTGCCAGACGATGCCGGCTCTGTGGCGATTTCGGACCGCAGTGGTGCCCTGACTTATGTCAGTGTCCATGGTGCGCCCCTGGAGTTCCCTGATGACCTCCTCCGGCGTTACTTCGGGGGGTTTGGTACTGTTGTCAGCGTGCGGGTGAACACGCTCTCCTCGGGGCGGTATGCTGGGAGGCGTACAAACATTCCCACGTTGGGGATGCGCCTGCGGTCGGATATACCTTCTTCTGTCCGGCTTATGGGGTACTACGTCCGGGTGTATTATGGCCGGCAGCCTCGTACCTGTTTCCGGTGTGGCCTGTTGGGGCATCAGGCTGCCGGGTGCTCTGAGGCCCCTGCTGCTCCTGTCAACTTGTTCCGCGACGAGGATTTCCCGCCGCTCCCTCTGGCGGCAGTCTCCGGTGATGTTGATGAGGTGGTGCGCGTCCCGTCTGCTGCTGCAGCTTCCCGGCTGCGCCTGCCGTTCCTCCGGTTGTTGCCGTCCCTCCTCCGGTTGTTGCCGTCCCTCCTCCGGTTGTTGCCGTCCCTCCTCCGGTTGTTGCCGTCCCTCCTCCGGTTGTTGCCGTCCCTCCTCCGGTTGTTGCCGTCCCTCCTCCGGTTGTTGCCGTCCCTCCTCCGGTTGTTGCCGTCCCTCCTCCGGTTGTTGCCGTCCCTCCTCCGGTTGTTGCCGTCCCTCCTGCGGTTGTTGCCGTCCCTCCTCCGGTTCTTGAGGTACCGTCGGTTGGTCTGCCTGATCCTGTCGCTGTCCCAGCTGCTCCCGTGGCCCTCCCTGGAGCTCCCTGTGTGACGTCACTGTCTTCTCCCTCGTCTTCTGATGCTGCGCCTGGCCCTGTGTCCGTGACTCGGGTCCCGGATGTGCTGGGTGCTGGGGTGGCTGCGGAGCCTCCTGCTGTGTGTGGCCCGGTTCCCTCTGTGGTAGAGGCTGCTGCCGTCCTGGCATCGGTTCCTTCGGCTCGTGGTACCCGTGTTTCTGGGTCACTTACCGGCTCGGACGATATCCGGCCGGTGCCCAAACGTTCCCGGCGTTCGTCTTCTTCCTGGGCCGACGTTGGTGACTTCAGTGACTGTGGGGCTTCAGATGTTGACAGTGTGGATACGGATGCGTCGATGTCTCCGCAGTTCGTGGTGGCGGAGGTCCATGTGCCTGCCGGTGCTGGTGCCTGTGTCTCGGACGTGCCTTCGGTTCTTTCTCCGCCGGTGGGACTCTCCACAGTGGGGGGTGGTGGCTCCCGCTGCCAGGGATGGTGTGGACTCTGGTGCTGGGCGTGGCCTGGTGGTGACGTTACGGAAGGATGCGTGCCGTCCGGGTTCCCTGCTGTCGTCTGGTGGTGTGCCCGGGGCCACGGGTACCCCTGTGGTGCGGGTGCGCGTTGGGGCCCTAGGGGACGTGTTGCCGGCGTCTGTGATGCCACCGGGTCACTGGTCGAAGATTGCCGAGTTACTGCTGTCTGACGGACCGGAGTGCTTTCGTGAGGGGCAAGTTCCCTTCCTGTGGGGGCGAGTGGCGACTTCTCGCCTCATGAGTACTACCATCTGGGTCCCCAGTTTGCAGGTGTTTGTTGCCCCGGTTCCAGATGTTATGGCGTCACCGGTGGATGGACGAGACCCTTGGCAATGGGTGCTCTGGGAGGCGTTCAATGTAAGGTTCCCGCGGGCCAAGTTCCCGGGCAAGTTTGTGCTCTGATTTCTTGTGTGTTTGCTCTATGACGTGCTGTGTGCCCTTCTGGCTGTTTGTTTGCCCTGTTCTATTATGTGCTTCTGCCTCTCCCTTTGTGCGTAGCTTTGCCGTGTGGCATATTAGTTTCTAGTGCTTGGCGTCACTCGTTTCGCGTTTTGGCTTGGCGTTTCGCCTCTTCTGGCTTTTCTGCGATTCACCCTTCACGGGTACGCCGGGGCGCATCCGATCCCACGATCGTCGTCGCCCCTAACTCAACAATAACAACATATATACAGCTTAAACCACGTGGTCTCTCTTCCTTCCAGTCATCTGTAGATATAAACCTACAATTCCTGTATAACAGGCTATGTGTTTTGTTTACATATATGTGTGTGTGTGCGTAACTACCTAAATGTACTTACATGACGAGAGCTTCGCTCGTGGTGTCCCGTCTGGATTTATATTACAATAAATGTATAACTTGAGAATAATTTCTGTTTAGGACAAAGGTTCATTTCCCTGTTTGTCAGTAGGCTATCACTGAAACCGTAATATGCTTTCGGACCATCGCAAATACTTATATAACTACCGAGGTGGTCTGAGAGGGCGGTTCGTGTATGCTTCCCAGTGTGTACGTGTGGGCGTACATATGTGCGGACGTACGTACGTGCGGGTGTACGTATGTGCGGGCGTACATATGTGCTGGAATGCGTCTATTACGCCCGAGTGTTTATTGATGAACACTCATGGGTTTGGCGGTGCTATGAGTCCATGGGCGGCATGAGTATGTGGGCGGCATGAGTATGTGGGCGGCATGAGTATGTGGGCGGCATGAGTGTGTTGGCCAAATATGAGTGTGTGTGTGTATGTGTACCTCACGAGTGTCATGAGGCATAGGAGCGTGGGTGACAGGCTCGCAGACTGCACATATGCCTGTGCAGCATACTCATATGGGAAGCATAGACGTGAGGGCAGCATACATGAGGGCTTCATACACACGTCACACACACACCTGCTAGCGGCATACAAGTGTGTGTGAGGCACTCAGATGTAGGGGGGGGGGGAGGTGAGTGCCACTGGCCTCAGATGGCAGATGAGGAGTTATGAGGAAAGGGCAGATGTGTGGGAGGGGGGTCCTGGAGTGAAGAGGCAGGTGGATGAGGATGAAAGTGTAGGTGGATGAGGGGGAAGGGGAGGGGGTGAGGGGAAACTACTGTGGACCCTCTCACCTGCTGACATTTCACACCAACCTCCACCCACTCACTCACCCTTCTCACAGTCCATTCACTCTCACTCACCCTCTCTTACAGTCCAATCACTCTCACTCACCCTCTCTCACAGTCACTCACTCTCACCCTCACAGTTCACTCACTCTCACCCTCACAGTTCACTCACTCTCACCCTCACAGTTCACTCACTCTCACTCACCCCCCAAAACCACATATTTCTAAACACCCAGTCTCATATGTACCAATATCACATGCCACACCCGTCATCTCACACATCATCGACATTTCCCCCCCCCCTAGTATCTGTGGTCCTCCACACCTACATGGTCTCCCACACCTGCACCAACACCCACACCTGTGTCTCCTCCCACACCTGGGTGACCCACACTAACCTGAGACAAAGCCTTTAACAGCCGAGTGGTGAGACAGTCGGTTGACACAGGGACACAGGTGGAAACTGAGTGCCCAAATGAGCCACAGAGATATTTGAAAGAACTTGTTTAGTGTCAGAGTGGTTGACAAATGGAATGCATTAGGAGGTGATGTGGTGGAGGCTGACTCCATACACAGTTTCAAGTGTAGATATGATAGAGCCCAATAGGCTCAGGAATCTGTATACCTGTTGATTGACGGTTGAGAGGCGGGACCAAAGAGCCAGAGCTCAACCCCCGCAAACACAACTAGGTGAGTACAACTAGGTGAGTACACACACACACACACACACACACACACACACACACACGTCAGTTAGCCTAAATTCTCCAATATTCATTCATAAAACTGCCTCACGGGACTGCAACCTTATCAAACAAAGCTGTCAGGTATTTCTAACTGTCAACACAAATTAACAACTTCACATATCAATCATTGCAACTGTTGATAAATAGACACTAACTAACCTTGCTATGAGATATAAATACAAGTGCCAAATTTGATTCAGAAGGCAACTCCAGCGTGGCCTAGTCGGATAGAACAAGTTCCTAATCCGGATAGATCTGCGTTCGAGCCTGTCGGAACGGTTGCAAGTACAGGGCACAGATTTCTCTGTGTGTCCCCTCCTGTAGGAGCATCAGTTTCGATAGATTCTCTGGATAGCCGAAGATTGATTGACCGACTCCTTGGAATGTGGGGAAGGGTTGAAGTCCGGGGGCCCACGGACGGATACCTGGATCCACTGACCTCGGGCAGGTCTTTCAATCCACCTGGATTTCAGGTGGGGAGAAGGGAGGCAATTTGGGTCGACACAAATAGCTTCCTGGACCCAAAACCCCTTGGATACACGGACACGGACACTCACACGGACACGCACACGGACACTCATGGACTCTGACACGAACCGAAGGTTGGTGTCAGATAATAAGAAGGGAGTTGATAATATAATAAGGTTGTATAATAATAATATAATATATAATAATAATATAATAATATAATATAATATATAATAATAATAATAATATAATAATAATAATATAATAATAATAATAATAATATAATAACATAATTAGGTTAGGTAGGTTGGATAGGTTGGTTGGTTAGGTCGGTTGGTTAGGTTGGTTGGTTGGTTAGGTCGGTTGGTTAGGTTGGTCGGTTAGGTTGGTTGGTTAGGTTGGTTGGTTGGTTGGTTAGGTTAGGTCGGTTGGTTGGTTAGGTCGGTTGGTTAGGTTAGGTCGGTTGGTTAGGTTGGTTGGTTGGTTAGGTTGGTTACGTTAGGTCGGTTGGTTAGGTTGGTTGGTTAGGTTGGTTGGTTGGTTAGGTTAGGTCGGTTGGTTAGGTTGGTTGGTTAGGTTGGTTAGGTTAGGTCGGTTGGTTAGGTTGGTTGGTTAGGTTGGTTGGTTGGTTAGGTTGGTTGGTTGGTTAGGTTGGTTGGTTGGTTAGGTCGGTTGGTTAGGTTAGGTCGGTTGGTTAGGTTAGGTCGGTTGGTTAGGTTGGTTGGTTGGTTAGGTTGGTTGGTTGGTTAGGTCGGTTGGTTGGTTAGGTCGGTTGGTTAGGTTAGGTTGGTTGGTTAGGTCGGTTGGTTGGTTAGGTCGGTTGGTTAGGTCGGTTGGTTAGGTCGGTTGGTTGGTTAGGTAGGTTAGGTTGGTTGGTTAGGTCGGTTGGTTAGGTCGGTTGGTTGGTTAGGTCGGTTGGTTGGTTAGGTAGGTTTGGTTGGTTAGGTTAGGTTGGTTAGGTTAGGTTGGTTGGTTAGGTTAGGTTGGTTAGGTTAGGTTGGTTGGTTGGGTTGGTTGGTTAGGTTAGGTTGGTTGGTTAGGTTGGTTGGTTAGGTTGGTTGGTTGGTTAGGTTGGTTAGGTTAGGTCGGTTGGTTAGGTTAGGTCGGTTGGTTAGGTTGGTTGGTTAGGTTGGTTGGTTGGTTAGGTTGGTTGGTTAGGTTAGGTTGGTTGGTTAGGTCGGTTGGTTAGGTTAGGTCGGTTGGTTAGGTTGGTTGGTTAGGTTGGTTGGTTAGGTTGGTTGGTTGGTTAGGTCGGTTGGTTAGGTCGGTTGGTTAGGTTGGTTGGTTAGGTTAGGTTGGTTGCTTGGTTAGGTTGGTTGGTTAGGTTGGTTGGTTGGTTAGGTCGGTTGGTTAGGTTAGGTCGGTTGGTTAGGTTAGGTTGGTTGGTTAGGTCGGTTGGTTGGTTAGGTCGGTTGGTTGGTTAGGTAGGTTAGGTTGGTTGGTTAGGTTAGGTTGGTTAGGTTAGGTTGGTTGGTTAGGTTAGGTTGGTTAGGTTAGGTTGGTTGGTTAGGTTGGTTGGTTAGGTTAGGTTGGTTGGTTAGGTTGGTTGGTTGGTTAGGTTGGTTGGTTAGGTAGGTTAGGTTGGTTGGTTAGGTTAGGTTGGTTAGGTTAGGTTGGTTGGTTAGGTTAGGTTGGTTAGGTTAGGTTGGTTGGTTTGGTTGGTTGGTTAGGTTAGGTTGGTTGGTTAGGTTGGTTGGTTGGTTAGGTTGGTTGGTTGGTTAGGTTGGTTAGGTTGGTTGGTTAGGTTGGTTGGTTAGGTTGGTTGGTTAGGTTGGTTGGTTAGGTTGGTTGGTTAGGTTGGTTGGTTGGTTGGTTGGTTAGGTTGGTTGGTTAGGTTGGTTGGTTGGTTGGTTAGGTTGGTTGGTTGGTTAGGTTGGTTGGTTGGTTAGGTTGGTTGGTTAGGTTAGGTCGGTTGGTTAGGTTAGGTCGGTTGGTTAGGTTAGGTTGGTTGGTTAGGTTGGTTGGTTGGTTAGGTTGGTTGGTTAGGTTGGTTGGTTAGGTTAGGTTGGTTGGTTAGGTTGCTCAGGTTAGGTTGCTCAGGTTAGGTTGCTCAGGTTAGGTTGCTCAGGTTAGGTTGCTCAGGTTAGGTTGCTCAACCTTAGGTTAGGTTACATTGCTTAGGTTGGTTGGTTACGTTGGTTGGTTGGTTAGGTTCCTTGGTTAGGTTCCTTGGTTAGGTTCCTTGGTTAGGTTCCTTGGTTAGGTTATTTAGGTTGGTTGGTTAGGTTCCTTGGTTAGGTTCCTTGGTTAGGTTCCTTGGTTAGGTTGGTTGGTTAGGTTGGTTGGTTGGTTGGATAGCTTAGGTTGGTTGGTTACGTTGGTTAGTTGGTTGGTTGGTTAGGTTCCCTGGTTAGGTTGGTTGGTTAGGTTACATAGCTTAGGTTGGTTGGTTAGGTTAGATAGCTTAGGTTGGTTGGTTAGGTTAGATAGCTTAGGTTGGTTAGGTTGGTTGGTCAGTTAGGTTGGTTATGTTGGTTAGGTTGGTTGTTTAGGTTAGTTAGGTTGGTAATCAATCAATCTTCGGCTATCCAGAGAATCTATCGAAACTGATGCTCCTACAGGAGGGGACACACAGAGAAATCTGTGCCCTGTACTTGCAACCGTTCGGTTGGTTGGTTAGGTTAGATAGCTTACGTTGGTTAAGTTGGTTAGTTAGGTTGGTTGGTTAGTTAGATAGCTTAGGTTGGTTGATTAGGTTGGTTGGTTGGTTAGGTTCCTTGGTTAGGTTGGTTGGTTAGGTTGCTTGGTTAGGTTAGATAGCTTAGGTTGGTTGGTTAGGTTAGGTTGGTTAGTTAGGTTAGATAGCTTAGGTTGGTTAGTTAGGTTGGTTGGTTGGTTAGGTTGGTTGATTAGGTTGGTTAGGTTGGTTGGTTAGGTTGGTTGGTTAGGTTTGGTTGGTTAGGTTTGGTTGCTTAGGTTAGGTTGGTTAGGTTGGTTAGGTTTGTTAGGTTAGGTTAGTTACATTGGTTGATTAGGTTGGTTGGTTAGGTTACTTGGTTGGTTAGGTTAGGTTGGTTCGTTAGGTAAGGTTAGGTTACTTGGTTGGTTAGGTTGGTTGGTTAGGTAAGGTTGGTTAGGTTAGTTGGTTAGGTTAGGTTGGTTAGGTTAGGTTGGTTACATTGGTTGATTAGGTTGGTTGATTAAGTTGGTTGGTTAGGTTAGGTTGGTTGGTTAGGTAAGGTTGGTTAGGTTAGTTGGTTAGGTTAGGTTGGTTAGGTTAGGTTGGTTACATTGGTTGATTAGGTTGGTTGATTAAGTTGGTTGGTTAGGTTAGGTTGGTTGGTTGGTTAGGTTTGGTTGGTTAGGTTAGGTTGGTTGATTAGGTTGGTTGGTTGGGTTGGTTGGTTGGGTTGGTTGGTTGGTTGGGTTGGTTGGTTGTGTTGGTTGGTTAGGTTGGTTGATTAGGTTGGTTGATTAGGTTGGTTGATTAGGTTGGTTGATTAGGTTGGTTGATTAAGTTGGTTGGTTAGGTAAGGTTGGTTGGGTTGGTTGGTTAGGTTACTTGGTTGGTTAGGTTGGTTGGTTAGGTTAGGTTAGGTTGGTTGGTTAGGTTGGTTAGGTTGGTTGGTTGGTTAGGTTGGTTACATTGGTTGATTATGTTGGTTGGTTAGGTTGGTTGGTTAGGTTATCTTAGTTAGGTTGGTTGGTTAGGTTGGTTGGTTAAGTTGGTTGATTAGGTTGGTTGATTAGGGGTGGTTGATTAGATTGGTTGGTTGGTTAGGTTGGTTAAGTTAGATAGCTTAGGTAGGTTGGTTAGGTTGGTTGGATTGGTTGGATTGGTTGGTTGGATTGGTTGGTTAGGTTAGGTTGGTTGATTAGGGGTTGTTGATTAGGTGGGTTGGTTAGGTTGGTTAGGTTAGGTTGGTTAGGTTGGTTGATTAGGGGTGGTTGATTAGATTGGTTGGTTGGTTAGGTTGGTTGGGTTGGTTGGATTGGTTGGATTGGTTGGTTAGGTTAGGTTGGTTAGGTTGGTTGATTAGGGGTGGTTGATTAGGTGGGTTGGTTAGGTTAGGTTGGTTAGGTTAGGTTGGTTAGGTTGGTTGATTAGGGGTGGTTGATTAGATTGGTTGGTTGGTTAAGTTAGATAGCTTAGGTTGGTTGGTTAGGTTGGTTGGTTGGGTTGGTTGGTTAGCCTGGTTGGTTGGTTAGATTAGGTTGCCTAGGTTGGTTGGTTGATTAGATTGGTTAGTTAGGTGGTTGGTTAGGTTAGGTTGGTTAGGTTGGTTGGTTAAGTTAGATAGCTTAGGTTCGTTGGTTAGGTTGGTTGGTTTAGTTGGTTGGTTAAGTTAGATAGCTTTGGTTGGTTGGTTAGGTTGGTTGGTTTGGTTAGGTTGGTTGTTTGGGTTGGTTGGTTGGATGGTTGGATAGATTAGGTTGCCTAGGTTGGTTGGTTGGTTAGGTTGGTTAGGTGGGTTGGGTAGGTTGGGTTGGTTAGGTTAGGTTGGTTGGGTTGGTTAGGTTGGTTGGTTAGGTAGGTTACTTAGGTTGGTTGGTTGGTTGGTTGGTTGGTTAGGTTAGGTTTAAACAAGCTGTTTAAATCATAGCATAAGTAAGAACTCTGGTTAGTGTTTGTAGGTAATAGTTGTGTGTATTGAATAGAAGTGTTTGTAGAAAGCCTATTGGTCCATATTTCTTGATGCTTCTATATTGGAGCGGAGTCTTGAGGTGGGTAGAATATAGTTGTGCAATAATTGGCTGTTGATTGCTGGTGTTGACTTCTTGATGTGTAGTGCCTCGCAAACGTCAAGCCGCCTGCTAACGCTGTATCTATCGATGATTTCTGTGTTGTTTACTAAGATTTCTCTGGCGATGGTTTGGTTGTGGGAAGAGATTATATGTTCCTTAATGGAGCCCTGTTGCTTATGCATCGTTAAACGCCTAGAAAGAGATGTTGTTGTCTTGCCTATATACTGGGTTTTTTGGAGCTTACAGTCCCCAAGTGGGCATTTGAAGGCATAGACGACGTTAGTCTCTTTTAAAGCGTTCTGTTTTGTGTCTGGAGAGTTTCTCATGAGAAGGCTGGCCGTTTTTCTGGTTTTATAGTAAATCGTCAGTTGTATCCTCTGATTTTTGTCTGTAGGGATAACGTTTCTATTAACAATATCTTTCAGGACCCTTTCCTCCGTTTTATGAGCTGTGGAAAAGAAGTTCCTGTAAAATAGTCTAATAGGGGGTATAGGTGTTGTGTTAGTTGTCTCTTCAGAGGTTGCATGGCTTTTCACAAACCTTCTTATGATGTCTTCGATGAAACCATTGGAGAAGCCGTTATTGACTAGGACCTGCCTTACCCTACAGAGTTCTTCGTCGACTTGCTTCCATTCTGAGCTGTGGCTGAGAGCACGGTCGACATATGCGTTAACAACACTCCTCTTGTACCTGTCTGGGCAGTCGCTGTTGGCATTTAGGCACATTCCTATGTTCGTTTCCTTAGTGTAGACTGCAGTGTGGAAACCTCCGCTCTTTTCCATGACTGTTACATCTAGAAAGGGCAGCTTCCCATCCTTCTCCATCTCGTAAGTGAAACGCAACACGGAACTCTGCTCAAATGCCTCCTTCAGCTCCTGCAGATGTCTGACATCAGGTACCTGTGTAAAAATGTCGTCAACATACCTGCAGTATATGGCCGGTTTCAAGTTCATGTCGACTAAGACTTTTTGCTCGATGGCACCCATGTAGAAGTTTGCAAACTGGACACCTAGGGGAGAACCCATGGCGACCCCATCTACTTGCTTATACATGTGCCCATCCGGGCTCAAGAAGGGTGCCTCTTTAGTACAAGCTTGGAGTAATTTCCTCAGAATATTTTCTGGTATGTCAAGAGGAGAACAGACTGGATCACGATACACTCTGTCGGCTATCATCCCGATTGTCTCGTCCACAGGTACGTTGGTAAACAGCGATTCTACGTCCAACGAGGCTCTTATCCCTGTGGCCCGTGTGCCCCGCAGTAAATCAACAAATTCCTTTGGAGACTTCAGGCTGAAGGTGCAAGGTACGTAAGGAGTCAGCAAGCCATTGAGTCGTTTCGCCAGTCTGTACGTGGGTGTGGGTATCTGACTGATGATCGGCCGAAGTGGGTTTCCAGGCTTATGTGTCTTGACATTTCCATGCGCGTATCCAGGTTTATATTCCAGAATAATCCTTGGCAGGTGGAGTCCGGATTTCTTGGCGTTCACAGTTTCGATCAATTTGTTGACCTTTGCTTTCAATTTGGCTTTCAATTCCTACAGCCGAATTGAAAGCAAAGGTCAACAAATTGATCGAAACTGTGAACGCCAAGAAATCCAGACTCCACCTGCCAAAGATTATTGGGGAATATAAACCTGGATACGCGTATGGAAATGTCAAGACACATAAGCCTGGAAACCCACTTTGGCCAATCATCAGCCAGATACCCACACCCACGTACAGACTGGCGAAATGACTCAATGGCTTGCTAACTCCTTATGTCCCTTGCGCCTTCAGCCTGAAGTCTCCAAAGGAATTTGTTGACTTGCTGCGGGGAACACGGGCCACAGGGATAAGAGCCTCGTTGGACGTAGAATCTCTGTTTACCAACGTACCTGTGGATGAAACAATCGGGATGATAGCAGACAGAGTGTATCGTGATCCTGCCTGTACTCCTCTTGACATACCAGAAAACATTCTAAGGAAGCTAATCCAAGCTTGTACTAAAGAGGCACCCTTCTTGAGCCCGGATGGGCACATGTATAAGCAAGTAGATGGGGTCGCCATGGGTTCTCCCCTAGGTGTCCTGTTTGCGAACTTCTACATGGGTACCATCGAGCAAAAAGTCTTAGTCGACATGAACTTGAAACCGGCCATATACTGCAGGTATGTTGATGACATTTTTACACAGGTACCTGATGTCAGACATCTGCAGGAGCTGAAGGAGGCATTTGAGCAGAATTCTGTGTTGCGTTTCACTTACGAGATGGAGAAGGATGGGAAGCTGCCTTTTCTAGATGTAACAGTCATGGAAAGGAGCGGAGTTTTCCACACTGCAGTCTACACTAAGGAAACAAACATAGGAATGTGCCTAAATGCCAACAGTGACTGCCCAGACAGGTACAAGAGTGTTGTTAACGCATATGTCGACCGTGCTCTCAGCCACAGCTCAGAATGGAAGCAAGTCGACGAAGAACTCTGTAGGGTAAGGCAGGTCCTAGTCAACAACGGCTTCTCCAATGGTTTCGTGGAAGACATCATAAGAAGGAAAGTGAAACGCCATGCAACCTCTGAAGAGACAACTAACACAACACCTATACCCCCTATTAGACTATTTTACAGGAACTTCTTTTCCACAGCTCATAAAACGGAGGAAAGGGTCCTGAAAGATATTGTTATTAGAAACGTTATCCCTACAGACAAAAATCAGAGGATACAACTGACGATTTACTATAAAACCAGAAAAACGGCCAGCCTACTCATGAGAAACTCTCCAGACACAAAACAGAACGCTTTAAAAGAGACTAACGTCGTCTATGCCTTCAAATGCCCTCTTGGGGACTGTAAGCTCCAAAAAACCCAGTATATAGGCAAGACAACAACATCTCTTTCTAGGCGTTTAACGATGCATAAGCAACAGGGCTCCATTAAGGAACATATAATCTCTTCCCACAACCAGACCATCACCAGAGAAATCTTAGCAAACAACACAGAAATCATCGATTGATACAGCGATAGCAGGCGGCTTGACATTTGCGAGACACTACACATCAAGAAGTCAACACCAGCAATCAACAGCCAATTAATGCACAACTATATTCTACCCACTTCAAGACTCCGCTCCAATATAGAAGCATCAAGAAATATGGGCCAATAGGCCCTCTGCAATTACTTTCATTCTTACCTTCAATACCCATTGTTTCGTGTTCTATCCTGTGTTGAAAGTTTTGTTCACCTCATCCAAAACTGTTGCAACATATCACCTCACCCAAAATGCGGGTATAAAAAAATCGAAGATGTTTAAGCTCTATTCAGTTATAGTTGTGTGTGTGTGTAAACTAAAGTCTTTGAAAATGTAATAAGTTTTACGAAACGCGCTCAAGTTTCGCGTCAGACTAGAAATAAAAATGATTTTTGGAGAATTGATTTTTCAATTACCATCAACAGTGAAAAGAAACATAAGAAAGATCGAGAAAATTCGTGTTAGAATTATTAATCTTACTTTTTCGGTCATATATAATAATAAATATTATATATATATATATATATATATATATATATATATATATATATATATATATATATATATATATATATATATATATATATATACATATATATATATATATATATATATATATATATATATATATATATATATATATATATATATATATATATGTCGTACCTAGTAGCCAGAACGCACTTCTCAGCTTACTATGCAAGGCCCGATTTGCCTAATAAGCCAAGTTTTCATGAATTAATTGTTTTTCGAATACCTAACCTACCTAACCTAACCTAACCTAGCTTTTTCGGCTACCTAACCTAAAATAACCCATAAAGATAGGTTAGGTTAGGTTAGGTAGGGTTGGTTAGGTTCGGTCATATATCTACGTTAATTTTAATTCCAATAAAAAAAATTGACCTCATACATAATGAAATGGGTACCTTTATCATTTCATAAGAAAAAAAATTTCAGAAAATATATTAATTCAGGAAAACTTGGCTTATTAGGCAAATCGGGCCCTGAATTGTAGGCTGAGAAGTGCGTTCTGGCTACTAGGTACGACATTATATATATATATAATTATATATATATATATATATATATGTCGTACCTAGTAGCCAGAATGCACTTCTCAGCCTACTATGCAAGGCCCGATTTGCCTAATAAGCCAAGTTTTCATGAATTAATATATTTTCTCTAATTTTTTTCTTATGAAATGATAAAGCAACCCATTTCATTATGTAAGAGGTCAATTTTTTTTATTGGAGTTAAAATTAACGAAGATATATGACCGAACCTAACCAACCCTACCTAACCTAACCTAACCTATCTTTATAGGTTAGGTTAGGTTAGGTAGCCGAAAAAGTTAGGTTAGGTTAGGTTAGGTAGGTTAGGTAGTCGAAAAGCTATTAATTCATGAAAACTTGGCTTATTAGGCAAATCGGGCCTTGCATAGTAGGCTCAGAAGTGAGTTCTGGCTACTAGGTACGACATATATATATATATATATATATATATATATATATATATATATATATATATATATATATATATATATATATATATATATATATATATATATTAGTATATTTTGGTAGCAGTCTTTCCTGTAGACATATATTATAAAATATGACCGAAAAAGTAAGATTAATAATTCTAACACGAATTTTCTCAATCTTTCGTACATTACGCTTCACTGTTGGAGGTAAATCAAAAATCAATTCTCCAAAATTCATTTTTATTTCTAGTCTGACGCGACACGGGCGCGTTTCGTAAAACTTATTACATTTTCAAAGACTTTAGTTCACAAATACACAACTGATTAGAACTTACGTATCTCCGATTTTATATCTACATTTGAGTGAGGTGGGAGGGGTGATGTGGCATTAACACAAGACAGAACAAGAGGGGATATTAATAGGGTATTAAAAGTATCAACACAAGACAGAACACAAACAATGGGTATTGAATAGAAGTGTTTGTAGAAAGCCTATTGGTCCATATTTCTTGATGCTTCTATATTGGAGCGGAGTCTTGAGGTGGGTAGAATATAGTTGTGCAATAATTGGCTGTTGATTGCTGGTGTTGACTTCTTGATGTGTAGTGCCTCGCAAACGTCAAGCCGCCTGCTAACGCTGTATCTATCGATGATTTCTGTGTTGTTTACTAGGATTTCTCTGGCGATGGTTTGGTTGTGGGAAGAGATTATATGTTCCTTAATGGAGCCCTGTTGCTTATGCATCGTTAAACGCCTAGAAAGAGATGTTGTTGTCTTGCCTATATACTGGGTTTTTTGGAGCTTACAGTTCCCAAGTGGGCATTTGAAGGCATAGACGACGTTAGTCTCTTTTAAAGCGTTCTGTTTTGTGTCTGGAGAGTTTCTCATGAGAAGGCTGGCCGTTTTTCTGGTTTTATAGTAAATCGTCAGTTGTATCCTCTGATTTTTGTCTGTAGGGATAACGTTTCTATTAACAATATCTTTCAGGACCCTTTCCTCCGTTTTATGAGCTGTGGAAAAGAAGTTCCTGTAAAATAGTCTAATAGGGGGTATAGGTGTTGTGTTAGTTGTCTCTTCAGAAGTTGCATGGCTTTTCACTTTCCTTCTTATGATGTCTTCGATGAAACCATTGGAGAAGCCGTTATTGACTAGGACCTGCCTTACCCTACAGAGTTCTTCGTCGACTTGCTTCCATTCTGAGCTGTGGCTGAGAGCACGGTCGACATATGCGTTAACAACACTCCTCTTGTACCTGTCAGGGCAGTCGCTGTTGGCATTTAGGCACATTCCTATGTTTGTTTCCTTAGTGTAGACTGCAGTGTGGAAACCTCCGCCCTTTTCCATGACTGTTACATCTAGAAAGGGCAGCTTCCCATCCTTTTCCATCTCGTAAGTGAAACGCAGCACGGAACTCTGCTCAAATGCCTCCTTCAGCTCCTGCAGATGTCTGACATCAGGTACCTGTGTAAAAATGTCGTCAACATACCTGCAGTATATGGCCGGTTTCAAGTTCATGTCGACTAAGACTTTTTGCTCGATGGTACCCATGTAGAAGTTTGCAAACAGGACACCTATGGGAGAACCCATGGCGACCCCATCTACTTGCTTATACATGTGCCCATCCGGGCTCAAGAAGGGTGCCTCTTTAGTACAAGCTTGGAGTAGTTTCCTCAGAATATTTTCTGGCATGTCAAGAGGAGTACAGGCTGGATCACGATACACTCTGTCGGCTATCATTCCGATTGTCTCGTCCACAGGTACGTTGGTAAACAGCGATTCTACGTCCAACGAGGCTCTTATCCCTGTGGCCCGTGTGCCCCGCAGTAAGTCAACAAATTCCTTTGGAGACTTCAGGCTGAAGGCGCAAGGAACATTAGGAGTCAGCAGGCCGTTGAGTCGCTTCACCAGTCTGTACGTGGGTGTGGGTATCTGGCTAATGATTGGCCGAAGTGGGTTTCCAGGCTTGTGCGTCTTGACATTTCCATACGCATATCCAGGTTTATATTCCCCAATGATCTTTGGCAGGTGGAGTCCGGATTTCTTGGCGTTCACAGTTTCGATCAGTTTGTTGACCTTTGCTTTTAATTCGGCTGTAGTGTCCTTCGTTACCCTTTGGAACTTAGTTTGGTCAGAGAGTATGATGTTCATTTTCGCCAGATATTCGTCTTTTTTAAGAATGACATATATTGGCGACTTGTCACCTCTCCTGACAACTATCTCCTTGTTCTCACGAAGGCTTTTAGCTGCCGCTTTAAGCTCGGACAGTATGGTGCTTCTGTAGTTGCCTCGATTCTTTCCTCCTTCTGCAATAAGTTCTGCTTGTAAGGTATCTTTGGTAGTGACCTTCTTTTGTGTCTCGAGGTCGAATATGTCGTCCAACAGGATTTCCAACTCTACTTTCCGGGCCATCTCACTCGGTCTGGACATAACATGACAGTTTATGCCCAGATTTAGGAGAGTGACTTGGTCCTCAGTGAGGTTAATTCCTGCAAGGTTCAGGAAGCCATCTCTTGGTCGTGGAATTGCCATAGGTCCTCCATATAATGTTGTTAGTTTCTTGATAATCCTTGTTTCAGTACTGAGGTGATGTTGGTCTGTGAGGATGTCGAGGTGTTGTTCAATTATTAATCTTACTTTTTCGGTCATATTTAATATATATATATATATATATATATATATATATATATATATATATATATATATATATATATATATATATATATATATATATATATATATATATATATATATATTAATATTATATATATGTGTGTGTGTGTGTGTGACACTTATGCCAACAGGTGTGTGCACAGTTCCAGTGTTGTACTAGAGTGATAGGGTGACCGGAGTCCCTGAATGGATAAGTATTTTTATATATTCTGAATAACATTCAGAATGACCTAGAGTTGTAAGGAGTGAATTATGCCATATAATATATCGTGTTTATTTATCTTACAAATATAACTTATATGTGTATATTTTATATGTCTATAACCTATATGTGTTCATGTCTCTATATGTCTCTTATATCTTTCTACTCAGCCGTTTCCCTACTCCTTGAATTTCCCTTGACAAGTAAAATAGCCTCATCCCCTAGACAGTACAGTAAAAAGGATATTAAGAGCAGAGTTGTAGCTTAGGAACAAGGTTAACTTAGGATTACATAATAAAGCATTAATTAAAGCATTAATTAATAAGTAGTTTATAAAAGGCTGTGGCAGAGTAAATTAAGGTATCAGGCAATCGCAGTCAAATATATGTGGAGAGCTTAGTAGTGGATAAAGGCCTTGACACCAGATAAAAGGTCTTGACACTCCCTATGCAGCTGTATTGCAGCTTGCTTATATGTGCCGGTAACACTGTACTGTAGATGGTAGAGTGATGCTGGTGGTGTACTCTGGGAGTACATCTGGCATTACCACAGGCCGCTGTGCACTACACACAAGCTTAAATACAGCTACATGAGTAGCTTTGGAATATAAAGGAACATTAAGAAATTTTCATAACACTTCACCACAAACTGTAAACCAGGTTTAGACACGTGTGGCTCCTTCTCTCGAGTCTTCACCCCGTGAGTCACTATGAACCCCTTGTGAACGTTGACATATTCGACAAGTGCAGGCGAAGAGTCACAATAACGTGGCTGAAGTATGTTGACCACACCACACACTAGAAGGTGAAGGGGCGACCATGTTTCCGTCCAAAATCGACTTGATTTTTCGGTACAATTGACTTGAGAATGGTCCAGGACGGACCGAAACGTGGTCGTCCCTTCACCTTCTAGTGTGTGGTCTTGTCAACATATTTGACAAGGCTGTTGAGTATATAGATACACAAAGCATCCCAATAATGACTGCGAGCAATTAATGCCAGATAATGCAGACAAGACCAGTTGAATGGTCTTAATGAACTTAATGCTAACTTAAGTAATTAACAAGCTTAAGGAATTTACCAAGAAAGGTCAACATTTATGCTGGAGCCATCCATGGTTACAACTTGCTAAACAATGTAACTATTTATTTAATAAAAAACAAAGCCACTAGCACAGCTAAAACTGCTTCAAATAACAAAATAGCAATAACTGAAAAACTAAGGTAATGTGAAAGTTCCACTAATTTTGCTTGAAAGAATTGGTGCCATTTTGAACTTTCCATAACTGGTATTTTTGCCACATTCGATGACGGCTGAGTCTTCAAACTTTCTCACAAATATTGTCTTCATTATCTCTCCCGTTACTGAATATTGGTGTTGCATGTGGCATTTACTAACCAATTTGCCTCTCTCTTCCACGCAAATAAAACATTCACAATTCTTGCAAGGATAATATATTCACCTAGTTGTGCTTGTGGGGGATGAACTCGGCTTTTTCCGCCCGCCTCTCAACTCTCAATCAACTGTTATTAACTACTATTTTGTCCCCCCCACACCACACACACCCCAGAAAGCAGCCCGTGGCAGCTGACTAACTCCATGGTACCTATTTACTGCTAAGTAACATGGGCATTAGGATGAAAGAAACTCTGCCCATTGTTTCTCGCCGGCGCCCGGAATCGAACTCGGGACCACAGGATCACGCGTTCAGTGTGCTGTCCGCTCAGCCAGAGGCCTCCCCCCAGTCACTATATGTGAATATAGTCACACCCTGTGGGGTAAGGACGGAGAATTCTGGATAAATAAAGAGCTCACAATACACACACAAATCACAATAGCGTGATGCATTAAATGAACAAATCCACAAAGGCCGTGATGAGGGTTCGAACTTACGTCCGGGATGATCCCAGACGCTGCCTTAGTCGACTACGCCACGACATGGTAAAAGAATTACAACCGGGCGACCACAGTCTTGACACGGATCCTGCAGCCTCTCCGAGAGGTCACACTGTTGCTCTTCTCGACAACAAAGTTGATATTTAATTTTGTTAGAAAATTTAACAGTTTTGAAAGAGTGTTTAAGGAAGACAATGAATGTTTAAACCCAGAACTGGTTTGTGGCGCTTGGTTATAACAAATACTTTTTGACTATCACATATCAATGTCCATCACTCATCTACAATATTGTAATTTAATCCCAAATAGATCTTAACCATTTCCTCGTCATAAACGTTAGAGTACACACTCGCAAGGCCCTGAGAACATAGCAGAAAACATTTAATATTTTGCCTTGATGCGATGATTACAACAATAATGGACATACCAACATTATTGGTGTTCCTTTAGACCCTGAACTAAAAGGTTCTACCCGCTCTATAAATCTTGTATATCAAAAAAAGGTAACCTTCATTTACTTAGGCTAAAGTTATTTTTCAAACAGCTTTTTCCACGCAACTTGTGAATGCATTAGTATTTTATGCGTCGTGATCATGTCCACTCCTGGGAAAATATATACTAATTACATCTAAAATTTACAATAAGATGTATACAAATCGAAAAACTATTGACCAATATGAATGTTAAATCAGTCAGTCAGGTGCAGTCACAGTGAGAGGTTGTGTTAGCTGGAGCTCCGATTCTAATAACATTATTATTGCAATAATGGAAGGATTAGTGAAAGATTTGGTGAGTCTGGTTGGAGCTCTGAGAGCAGAGATGGATTCCCTGCGGGAGGAGGTGCGACGGCTGAGACTTAGGGAGGAAACGAAGGAGGAGGCCAGTGTTGACGGGACCTCATTAAGAAGGACTGACGAGACCAGTACTAAGAAGTCCTCGTCTTGGCAAGGTGTGAAAGACAGGGGTCTTAAGAAGACCTTGGCAAAACCGACAACTAATAGCCTACACCTAAGGACTTTTAACGCATTTGACGTATTAGAGGACGAGTGCTGTGTTGAACCTGTTGGTCAACGAGGAGGCAAAGACAAAGTAACGAGGAGCATTGAAGCGCAGGTCCCTCAAACTGCTCAAAAGGAAAAGGGAGAATCGAAGCGAATTTTGGTTGTGGGAGATTCCCAGGTGAGGTATTTAGACAGAACGTTTTGTGCCAGAGATAGGGGGAACAGATTAAGGGTTTGCTATCCGGGAGCTGGAATTGGTGATATTGTTGGAAACATGAATGATATTATGACAGGAAATGGAAACAAACCCATTATTTGTATTAGTGCAGAGGGTAATGATGTTGGGCGAGTTAGGAGTGAGGAACTAATACAGAGATTCAGGACAGTCATTGAATTAGTTAGGAGCAAGGGAGGAATCCCGATCATATGTGGCATTCTTCCAAGAAAGGGAGTAGGAAATGAATGGATGTCGAGGGCAATTGGTGTCAATTGCCGCCTGGAAAGATATTGCAAATCAAATGCAATATCTTTCATAGACAACTGGGAACACTTCTATGGAAGAAATGAAATGTATGCTCGTGATGGGGTGCATCTATGGAGAGCTGGGGTTGTTGCTGTTGCGAACTCGTTGGAAGAAGTGGTTAGAGGTGTTTGTTTGGGTTTAAACTGTTAGTAGATAGAGGTATGGAAATTGATTTGGAGGAAGGAGATAATAAAAGTATGTGTTTGTGGGAGAAAGGAATTGGCAAAATGATCAGGGAAAGAAAGGGCCTAAAAATAACAATTCACTTAGGATATATTACACTAACAGTAGAAGTCTAAGAAATAAAATTAATGAATTAAATGCTCTTGTCTGCACAGAAAAAATAGATATTATTGCACTTACCGAAACGTGGATGAACGTAGAAAATAGAGAACTATTAGCTGAATATCAGATAAATGGATTTAAACTATTTCACACAGATAGATATATTAGACGAGGAGGGGGAGTAACCATATATGTTAGAGACAATTTGAAATGTAGTCTCAAAGAGGGAATCAAAACTGAGCCACACACAGAAACTATTTGGATAGAATTATACGAAACAGCAAATAATATTATAATAGAAGTTATATATAGGCCACCAAATTTAGACAGAATGGAAGCAAAGCATCTATGGAATGAAATATCTAGGGCATCTAGATCTAACAGTATTTACGTCATGGGTGACTAATTTTAGTGGAATAAACTGGTTGAACAAAACAGGGAATAGTGAAGCAGAAGATTTTCTAGAATTAATTGACGATTGCTTTTCTATGCAACACATTAAGGAACCAACACGGGAAAATAATATTTTAGATTTAGTGTTAACTAACAGGGAAACACAAATTAATGACATCGAAATAGGGAGTGAGCTAGGGAACAGTGATCACAAAGAAATCAGATTTAGCACAGAATGGAATAGACCTGTAGGAGAAAATTCTGTTAAAGTGCCAGATTTTCGAAAAGCTGATTTTAATAACCTAAGAATTTTTTTGGGTCAAATTGATTGGAAAGTCTTGGGTATGGGGTGGGGGCCGGTCTTGGAGCGAGACATGAACCCAGCGACAGGTGACGTAAAAGGGGATTTCGATGTGGATTCAATATATAACTTATTTAAGAATATTCTAAACAAAGCACAGGAACGTAGTATACCATACAAATTGAATAGATCGAATACCAATGACCCAAAGTGGATAAAGAATTTGAAGAACCTTATAGGTAAAAAGAGAGCTTGGTACAAAAGGATTAAAAATGGGGAGGTCACTTTAGAACAAGAATTCGTACAACTGGTTAGAAATGTTAAAAAAGAGATAAGGAAAGCAAAAAGAAACTATGAAGTTCGCATAGCAGGGCAAGCAAAGACAAATCCTAAAGGGTTTTTTCAGTTATATCGTACTAAGACTAGGGAAAGGATAGGTCCATTAAAAACTGAGACAGGTCAAATAACAGATAGTGATGAAGAGATGAGTAGTATTTTTAATAAATATTTTGTATCTGTATTTACTAAAGAGGAACTTAACAATATGCCTTCAGCCGAACAAGTCTATGTGGGTGGGGACGAGGACAGGTTGACGAGTTTAGCAGTTACCAGGGAGGATGTTCTTAAACAAATAGTAAAACTCAAACCAAACAAATCCCCAGGGCCGGATGAAGTGTTTGCCAGGGTGCTTAAAGAATGCAAAGAGGAGCTCAATTATTAATTTATGAAAAACATAAATTAATAATTGAGTCGCAACATGGTTTTATAAATGGCCGTTCATGTTTAACAAATTTGTTATCCTTTTATTCTAGCATTGTTGAGGCAGTTGATAGTGGTAAGGATTGTGATGTTGTATACCTTGACTTTAGCAAAGCTTTTGATACAGTGCCACATGAAAGACTGATTAAAAAGATAGTCTCTCATGGTATTGGGGGTGCTATATTAAGCTGGATTAGGGCATGGCTATACCAAAGGAAACAGAGAGTTAGTATAAATGGAGTCAAGTCAGAGTGGGAAAATGTTGTAAGTGGGGTGCCTCAGGGCTCTGTCCTGGGACCTCTGTTGTTTATAATATATATAAATGATTTAGATTCAGGTTTGAGTAGCAACATTTGCAAATTTGCCGATGATACGAAAATCGGTAGGGAAATTAATTCGGAGGACGACTCACTATCACTTCAAGTTGATCTAGATAGGGTTTTGAAATGGTCGAAGGAATTTCAGATGCAGTTTAATGCTGATAAATGTAAAGTTCTGAGGTTAGGTAATGATGACCTAAATGATGGGTATAAATTGGATAAGTTTAGATTTAGGAAAGACTTGGGTAAATACTGGTTCAGTAACAGGGTTGTTGATTTGTGGAACCAATTGCCGCGTAACATTGTGGAGGTGGGTTCCCTCGATTGTTTCAAGCACGGGTTGGACAAGTATATGAGTGGGATTGGGTGGTTATAGAATAGGAGCTGCCTCGTATGGGCCAATAGGCCTTCTGCAGTTACCTTTGTTCTTATGTTCTTATGATAGGGTTACAAGATACGAGCTGGATGGTGTTGAGATTGCGAAGTCGAATTGCGAAAGGGATCTGGGAGTTATGATTAGTAAGAATTTAAAACCAAAGGATCAATGCATAAATGTTCGTAATAAGGCAAATCGGACACTTGGATTTATTAATCGCAGCATTAGTAACAAGACACCTGGTGTGGTTCTCAAGCTATATCTTGCTCTAGTTAGGCCCCATTTAGATTATGCAGTTCAGTTTTGGTCGCCATATTATAGAATGGATATAAATTCACTTGAACGTGTCCAGCGTAGGATGACTAAGTTAATTCCCCAAATTAGAAATCTTTCATATGAAGAAAGATTAACAAAGCTTAAGTTACATTCACTGGAAAGGCGAAGAGTAAGGGGTGACATGATAGAGGTTTACAAGTGGATGAATGGACATAACAAAGGGGATATTAATAGGGTATTAAAAGTATCAACACAAGACAGAACACGAAACAATGGGTATAAATTGGATAAGTTTAGATTTAGGAAAGACTTGGGTAAATACTGGTTCAGTAACAGGGTTGTTGATTTGTGGAACCAATTGCCACGTAACATTGTTGAGGTGGGGTCCCTCGATTGTTTCAAGCGCGGGTTGGACAAGTATATGAGTGGGATTGGGTGGTTATAAATAGGAGCTGCCTCGTATGGGCCAACAGGCCTTCTGCAGTTGCCTTTGTTCTTATGTTCTTAATTAACTCCATTGCTTACATTATCCAGAAAACTTATAATACCTCCGATACCTGTAAACCTGATATTAATTTATTGTGTACACTTATTACTGTGGCCGTTATTGTGTACACTTATTACTGTGGCCGGTATTGTGTACACTTATTACTGTGGTCGGTCAAGACGAGAACATCTACGTTGTCTCTAGGCAACTGCCTTGGTATTTACATGGCCAATACTCTACAATATTCAGCTACTGCCTTAATAGTAACGATGCGAGTAATCTTCCTCCCTCCCACCAGACCCGTCACTGACATAATACCCTCCCACCAGACCCGTCACTGGCATAATACCCTCCCACCAGACCCGTCACTGACATAATACCCTCCCACCAGACCCGTCACTGACATAATACCCTCCACCAGACCCGTCACTGACATAATACCCTCCCACCAGACCCGTCACTGGCATAATACCCTCCCACCAGACCCGTCACTGACATAATACCCTCCCACCAGACCCGTCACTGACATAATACCCTCCCACCAGACCCTCCCACCAGACCCGTCACTGACATAATACCCTCCACCAGACCCGTCACTGACATAATACCCTCCCACCAGACCCGTCACTGACATAATACCCTCCACCAGACCCGTCACTGACATAATACCCTCCACCAGACCCGTCACTGACATAATACCCTCCCACCAGACCCGTCACTGACATAATACCCTCCACCAGACCCGTCACTGACATAATACCCTCCCACCAGACCCGTCACTGACATAATACCCTCCACCAGACCCGTCACTGACATAATACCCTCCACCAGACCCGTCACTGGCATAATACCCTACCACCAGACCCGTCACTGACATAATACCCTCCACCAGACCCGTCACTGGCATAATACCCTCCACCAGACCCGTCACTGACATAATACCCTCCACCAGACCCGTCACTGGCATAATAACCTCCACCACACCCGTCACTGACATAATACCCTCCACCAGACCCGTCACTGACATAATACCCTCCACCAGACCCGTCACTGACATAATGCCCTCCACCAGACCCGTCACTGACATAATACCCTCCACCAGACCCGTCACTGACATAATACCCTCCACCAGACCCGTCACTGACATAATACCCTCCACCAGACCCGTCACTGGCATAATACCCTCCACCAGACCCTCCCACCAGACCCGTCACTGACATAATACCCTCCCACCAGACCCTCCCACCAGACCCGTCACTGACATAATACCCTCCCACCAGACCCGTCACTGGCATAATACCCTCCACCAGACCATCACTGACATAATACCCTCCACCAGACCCGTCACTGACATAATACCCTCCCACCAGACCCATCACTGACATAATACCCTCCACCAGGACCCGTCACTGACATAATACCCTCCACAGACCCGTCACTGATATAATACCCTCCACCAGACCCGTCACTGGCATAATACCCTCCACCAGACCCGTCACTGGCATAATACCCTCCCACCAGACCCGTCACTGGCATATATACCCTCCCACCAGACCCGTCACTGACATAAAACCCTCCACCGAGACCCGTCACTGACATAATACCCTCCACCAGACCCGTCACTGACATAATACCCTCCACCAGACCCGTCACTGGCATAATACCCTCCACCAGACCCGTCACTGACATATACACTCCACCAGACCCGTCACTGACATAATACCCTCCTACCAGACCCTCCCACCAGACCCGTCACTGGCATAATACCCTCCACAGACCCGTCACTGACATAATACCCTCCCACCAGACCCTCCCACCAGACCCGTCACTGGCATATACCCTCCACCAGACCGTCACTGACATAATACCCTCCACCAGACCCGTCACTGACATAATACCCTCCACCAGACCCGTCACTGACATAATACCCTCCACCAGACCCGTCACTGACATAATACCCTCCACCAGACCCGTCACTGACATAATACCCTCCACCAGACCCGTCACTGACATAATACCCTCCACCAGACCCGTCACTGACATAATACCCTCCACCAGACCCGTCACTGACATAATACCCTCCACCAGACCCGTCACTGACATAATACCCTCCCACCAGACCCGTCGCTGACATAATACCCTCCCACCAGACCCGTCACTGACAATTAATACCCTCCACCAGACCCGTCACTGACATAATACCCTCCCACCAGACCCGTCAATGTATAATACCCTCCACCAGACCCGTCACTGACATAATACCCTCCACCAGACCCGTCACTGACATAATACCCTCCACCAGACCCGTCACTGACATAATACCCTCCCACCAGACCCGTCAACTGACATAATACCCTCCACCAGGACCCGTCACTGGACATAATACCCTCCACCAGACCCGTCACTGACATAATACCCTCCACCAGACCCGTCACTGACATAATACCCTCACCAGACCCGTCACTGACATAATACCCTCCACCAGACCCGTCACTGGCATAATACCCTCCACCAGACCCATCACTGCATAATACCCTCCCACCAGACCCGTCACTGACATAATACCCCCCCACCAGACCCGTCACTGACATAATACCCCCCCACCAGACCCGTCACTGACATAATACCCTCCACCAGACCCGTCACTGACATAATACCCTCCACCAGACCCGTCACTGACATAATACCCTCCACCAGACCCGTCACTGACATAATACCCTCCACCAGGACCCGTCACTGGCATAATACCCTCCACCAGACCCGTCACTGGCATAATACCCTCCCACCAGACCCGTCACTGACATAATACCCTCCCACCAGACCTGTCATTGACATAATACCCTCCACCAGACCCGTCACTGACATAATACCCTCCCACCAGACCGTCACTGACATAATACCCTCCACCAGACCCGTCACTGACATAATACCCTCCACCAGACCCGTTACTGACATAATACCCTCCACCAGACCCGTCACTGACATAATACCCTCCACCAGACCCCGTCACTGACATAATACCTTCCACCAGACCTGTCACTGACATAATACCCTCCACCAGACCCGTCACTGACATAATACCCTCCACCAAACCCGTCACTGGTATAATACCCTCCCACCAGACCCGTCACTGGCATAATACCCTCCACCAGACCCGTCCACTGGCATAATACCCTCCACCAGACCGTCACTGACATAATACCCTCCCACCAGACCCGTCACTGACATAATACCCTCCACCAGACACGTCACTGTCATAATACCTCCACCAGACCCGTCACTGACATAATAACCTCCCACCAGACCCGTCACTGACATAATACCCTCCCACCAGACCCGTCACTGACATAATACCCTCCACCAGACCCGTCACTGACATAATACCCTCCACCAGACCCGTCACTGACCCTCCACCAGACCCGTGACCGTCACTGGCATAATACCCTCCACCAGACCCGTCACTGACATAATACCCTCCCACCAGACCCTCCCACCAGACCCGTCACTGGCATATACCCTCCCACCAGACGCGTCACTGGTATAATACCCTCCCACCAGACCCGTCACTGACATAATACCCTCCACCAGACCCGATACTGACATAATACCCTCCCACCAGACCCGTCACTGACATAATACCCTCCCACCAGACCCGTCACTGACATAATACCCTCCCACCAGACCCGTCACTGGTATAATACCCTCCCACCAGACCCTCCCACCAGACCCGTCACTGGCATAATACCCTCCACCAGACCCGTCCACTGACATAATACCCTCCACCAGACCCCGTCACTGACCATAATACCCTCCACCAGACCCGTCACTGACATAATACCCTCCCACAGAACCGTCACTGGCATAATACCCTCCCACCAGACCCGTCACTGACATAATACCCTCCACCAGACTCGTCACTGACATAATACCCTCCACCAGACCCGTCACTGACATAATACCCTCCTACCAGACCCTCCCACCAGACCCGTCACTGGCATAATACCCTCCACCAGACCCGTCACTGACATAATACCCTCCCACCAAGACCCTCCCACCAGACCCGTCACTGGCATAATACCCTCCACCAGACCCGTCACTGACATAATACCTCCACCAGACCCGTCACTGACATAATACCCTCCCACCAGACCCGTCACTGACATAATACCCTCCACCAGACCCGTCACTGACATAATACCCTCCACCAGATCCGTCACTGACATAATACCCTCCCACCAGGACCCGTCACTGACATAATACCCTCCACAGACCCGTCACTGACATAATACCCTCCCACCAGACCCGTCACTGACATAATACCCTCCACCAGACCCGTCACTGGCGTAATACCCTCCCACCAGACCCGTCGCTGACATAATACCCTCCACCAGACCGTCACTGACATAATACCCTCCACCAGACCCGTCACTGACATAATACCCTCCCACCAGACCCGTCACTGTATAATACCCTCCACCAGACACGTCACTGACATAATACCCTCCACCAGACCCGTCACTGACATAATACCCTCCACCAGACCCGTCACTGACATAATACCCTCCAATAGACCCGTCACTGACATAATACCCTCCACCAGACCCGTCACTGACATAATACCCTCCACCAGACCGTCACTGACATAATACCCTCACCAGACCCGTCACTGACATAATACCCTCCCACCAGACCCGTCACTGACATAATACCCTCCACAGACCCGTCACTGACATAATACCCTCCACCAGACCCGTCACTGCATAATACCCTCCACCAGACCCATCACTCCATAATACCCTCCCACCAGACCCGTCACTGACATAATAACCCTCCACCAGACCCGTCCACTGACATAATACCCCCACCAGACCCGTCACTGACATAATACCCTCCACCAGACCCGTCACTGACATAATACCCTCCACCAGACCCGTCACTGACATAATACCCTCCACCAGACCCGTCACTGACATAATACCCTCCACCAGACCCGTCACTGACATAATACCCTCCACCAGACCCGTCACTGACATAATACCCTCCCACCAGACCCGTCACTGACATAATACCCTCCACCAGACCCGTCACTGACATAATACCCTCCACCAGACCCGTCACTGACATAATACCCTCCACCAGACCCGTCACTGACATAATACCCTCCACCAGACCCGTCACTGACATAATACCCTCCACCAGACCCGTCACTGACATAATACCCTCCACCAGACCCGTCACTGACATAATACCCTCCACCAGACCCGTCACTGACATAATACCCTCCACCAGACCCGTCACTGACATAATACCCTCCACCAGACCCGTCACTGACATAATACCCTCCACCAGACCCGTCACTGATAATACCCTCCACCAGACCCGTCACTGACATAATACCCTCCACCAGACCCGTCACTGACATAATACCCTCCACCAGACCCGTCACTGACATAATACCCTCCACCAGACCCGTCACTGACATAATACCCTCCACCAGACCCGTCACTGACATAATACCCTCCACCAGACCCGTCACTGACATAATACCCTCCACCAGACCCGTCACTGACATAATACCCTCCACCAGACCCGTCACTGACATAATACCCTCCACCAGACCCGTCACTGACATAATACCCTCCACCAGACCCGTCACTGACCCTCCACCAGACCCGACCCGTCACTGCATAATACCCTCCACCAGACCCGTCACTGACATAATACCCTCCACCAGACCCCACCAGACCCGTCACTGACATAATACCCTCCACCAGACCCGTCACTGACATAATACCCTCCACCAGACCCGTCACTGACATAATACCCTCCACCAGACCCGTCACTGACATAATACCCTCCACCAGACCCGTCACTGACATAATACCCTCCCACCAGACCCGTCACTGACATAATACCCTCCACCAGACCCGTCACTGATAATACCCTCCACCAGACCCGACCAGACCCGTCACTGGCATAATACCCTCCACCAGACCCGTCACTGACATAATACCCTCCACCAGACCCGTCACA